>NW_028113065.1:227500-230000 GCF_964234715.1 Podarcis melisellensis | reverse complement strand
AAACTTAGATTGTTCTTGTGGTGTTCATTCATCCTAACCCTAACCCTAACCCTAACCCTAACCCTAACCCTAACCCTAACCCTTACCCTAACCCTAACCCTAACCCTAACCCTAACCCTAACCCTAACCCTAACCCTAACCCTAACCCTAACCCTATCCCTAACCCTAAACCTAAACCTAACCCTAACCCTAACCCTAACCCTACCCCTAAGCTTGGATTGTTCTTGCGGTGTTCATTCACCCTAAACCAAACCCTAACCCTTACCCTAACCCTAACCCTAACCTTAACCCTAACCCTAACCCTAACCCTAACCCTAACCCTAACCCTAACCCTTACCCTAACCCTAATCTTGGATTGCTCTTGCGGTGTTCATTCACCCTAACCCTAACCCTAACCCTAACCCTAACCCTAACCCTAACCTTAACCTTAACCCTAACCCTAACCCTAACACTAACCCTAATCTTGGATTGTTCTTGCGGTGTTCATTCACCCTAACCCTAACCTTAACCCTAACCCTAACCCTAACCCTAACCCTAATCTTGGATTGTTCTTGCGTTGTTCATTCACCCTAACCCTAACCCTAACCCTAACCCTAACCCTAACCCTAACCCTAACCCTTACCCTAACCCTAATCTTGGATTGTTCTTGTGGTGTTCATTCATCCTAACCCTAACCCTAACCCTAACCCTAACCCTAACCCTAACCCTAACCCTAACCCTAATCTTGGATTGTTCTTGTAGTGTTCATTCATCCTAACCCTAACCTAACCCTAACCCTAACCCTAAACCTAACCCTAATCTTGGATTGTTCTTGCGGTGTTCATTCATCCTAACCCTAACCCTAACCCTAACCCTAACCCTAACCCTAACCCTAACCCTATTCTTGGATTGTTCTTCCGGTGTTCATTCACCCTAACCATAACTCTAAGCCTAACCCTAACCCTAACCCTAACCCTAATCTTGGATTGTTCTTGTGGTGTTCATTCATCCTAACCCTAACCCTAACCCTAACCCTAACCCTAACCCTAACCCTAACCCTAACCCTAACCCTAACCGTAACCCTAACCCTAACCCTAACCCTAACCCTAATCTTGGATTGTTCTTGCGGTGTTCATTCACCCTAACCCTTACCCTAACCCTAAGCCTATTCTTGGATTGTTCTTGCGGTGTTCATTCACCCTAACCCTAACCCTAACCCTAACCCTAACCCTAACCCTAACCCTAATCTTGGATTGTTCTTGCGGTGTTCATTCACCCTAACCCTAACCTTAACCCTAACCCTAACCCTAACCCTAACCCTAATCTTGGATTGTTCTTGCGTTGTTCATTCACCCTAACCCTAACCCTAACCCTAACCCTAACCCTAACCCTAACCCTAACCCTTACCCTAACCCTAATCTTGGATTGTTCTTGTGGTGTTCATTCATCCTAACCCTAACCCTAACCCTAACCCTAACCCTAACCCTAACCCTAACCCTAACCCTAATCTTGGATTGTTCTTGTAGTGTTCATTCATCCTAACCCTAACCTAACCCTAACCCTAACCCTAAACCTAACCCTAATCTTGGATTGTTCTTGCGGTGTTCATTCATCCTAACCCTAACCCTAACCCTAACCCTAACCCTAACCCTAACCCTAACCCTATTCTTGGATTGTTCTTCCGGTGTTCATTCACCCTAACCATAACTCTAAGCCTAACCCTAACCCTAACCCTAACCCTAATCTTGGATTGTTCTTGTGGTGTTCATTCATCCTAACCCTAACCCTAACCCTAACCCTAACCCTAACCCTAACCCTAACCCTAACCCTAACCCTAACCGTAACCCTAACCCTAACCCTAACCCTAACCCTAATCTTGGATTGTTCTTGCGGTGTTCATTCACCCTAACCCTTACCCTAACCCTAAGCCTATTCTTGGATTGTTCTTGCGGTGTTCATTCACCCTAACCCTAACCCTAACCCTAACCCTAACCCTAACCCTAACCCTAATCTTGGATTGTTCTTGTGGTGTTCATTCATCCTAACCCTAACCCTAACCCTAACCCTAACCCTAACCCTTACCCTAACCCTAATCTTGGATTGTTCTTGTGGTGTTCATTCATCCTAACCCTAACCCTAACCCTAACCCTAACCCTAACCCTAACCCTAACCCTAACCCTAACCCTAACCCTAACCCTAACCCTAACCCTAACCCTAACCCTAACCCTAATCTTGGATTGTTCTTGTAGTGTTCATTCATCCTAACCCTAACCTAACCCTAACCCTAACCCTAAACCTAACCCTAATCTTGGACTGTTCTTGCGGTGTTCATTCATCCTAACCTTAACCCTAACCCTAACCCTAACCCTAACCCTAACCCTAACCATAACCCTATTCTTGGATTGTTCTTCCGGTGTTCATTCACCCTAACCCTAACCCTAACCCTAAGCCTAACCCTAACCCTAATCTTGGATTGTTCTTGTGGTGTTCATTCATCCTAACCCTAACCCTAACCCTAACC
>NW_028113065.1:185000-195000 GCF_964234715.1 Podarcis melisellensis | reverse complement strand
TAACACTAACACTAACACTAACGCTTATCTTGGATTGTTCTTGCGGTGTTCATTCATCCTAACCCTAACCCTAACCCTAACCCTAACCCTAACCCTAACCCTAACCCCAACCTTAACCCTAACCCTAACCCTAACCCTAACCCTAACCCTAACCCTAATCTTGGATTGTTCTTGTAGTGTTCATTCATCCTAACCCTAACCCTAACCCTAACCCTAACCCTAACCCTAACCCTAACCCCAACCCTAACCCTAACCCTAACCCTAACCCTAACCCTAAACTTAGATTGTTCTTGTGGTGTTCATTCATCCTAACCCTAACCCTAACCCTAACCCTGATCTTGGATTGTTCTTGCGGTGTTCATTCACCCTAACCCTAACCCTAACCCTAACCCTAACCCTAACCCTAACCCTAACCCTAACCCTAATCTTGGATTGTTCTTGTAGTGTTCATTCATCCTAACCGTAACCCTAACCCTAACCCTAATCTTAGATTGTTCTTGCGGTGTTCATTCATCCTAACCCTTACCCTAACCCTAACCCTAACCCTAACCCTAACCCTAACCCTAACCCTAACCCTAATCTTGGATTGTTCTTGCGGTGTTCATTCACCCTAACCCTAACCCTAACCCTAACCCTAACCCTAATCTTGGATTGTTCTTGCGGTGTTCATTCATCCTAACCCTAACCCTAACCCTAACCCTAACCCTAACCCTATTCTTGGATTGTTCTTGCGGTGTTCATTCACCCTAACCCTAACCCTAACCCTAAGCCTAACCCTAACCCTAACCCTAACCCTAACCCTAACCCTAACCCTAACCCTAACCCTATCCCTATTCTTGGATTGTTCTTGCGGTGTTCATTCACCCTAACCCTAACCCTAACCCTAACCCTAACCCTAACCCTAACCCTAATCCTAATCCTAATCTTGGATTGTTCTTGTGGTGTTCATTCATCCTAACCCTAACCCTAACCCTAACCCTAACCCTAACCCTAACCCTAACCCTAATCTTGGATTGTTCTTGTAGTGTTCATTCATCCTAACCCTAACCCTAACCCTAACCCTAATCTTGGATTGTTCTTGCGGTGTTCATTCATCCTAACCCTAACCCTAACCCTAACCCTAACCCTAACCCTAACCCTAACCCTAACCCTAACCCTAACCCTAACCCTAACCCTAACCCTAATCTTGGATTGTTCTTGCGGTGTTCATTCACCCTAACCCTAACCCTAACCCTAACCCTAAAACCCTAACCCTAACCCTAACCCTAACCCTAACCCTAACCTTAACCCGAACCCTAAACCTCACCCTAACCCTAACCCTAACCCTAACCCTAATCTTGGATTGCTCTTGCGGTGTTCATTCACCCTAACCCTAACCCTAACCCTAACACTAACACTAACACTAACGCTTATCTTGGATTGTTCTTGCGGTGTTCATTCATCCTAACCCTAACCCTAACCCTAACCCTAACCCTAACCCTAACCCTAACCCTAACCCTAACCCCAACCTTAACCCTAACCCTAACCCTAACCCTAACCCTAACCCTAACCCTAATCTTGGATTGTTCTTGTAGTGTTCATTCATCCTAACCCTAACCCTAACCCTAACCCTAACCCTAACCCTAACCCCAACCCTAACCCTAACCCTAACCCTAACCCTAACCCTAACCCTAACCCTAAACTTAGATTGTTCTTGTGGTGTTCATTCATCCTAACCCTAACCCTAACCCTAACCCTGATCTTGGATTGTTCTTGCGGTGTTCATTCACCCTAACCCTAACCCTAACCCTAACCCTAACCCTAACCCTAACCCTAATCTTGGATTGTTCTTGTAGTGTTCATTCATCCTAACCGTAACCCTAACCCTAACCCTAATCTTAGATTGTTCTTGCGGTGTTCATTCATCCTAACCCTTACCCTAACCCTAACCCTAACCCTAACCCTAACCCTAACCCTAATCTTGGATTGTTCTTGCGGTGTTCATTCACCCTAACCCTAACCCTAACCCTAACCCTAACCCTAATCTTGGATTGTTCTTGCGGTGTTCATTCATCCTAACCCTAACCCTAACCCTAACCCTAACCCTAACCCTAACCCTAACCCTAACCCTAACCCTAACCCTAACCCTAACCCTAACCCTAACCCTAACCCTAATCTTGGATTGTGTTTGCGGTGTTCATTCACCCTAACCCTAACCCTAACCCTAACCCTAACCCTAACCCTAACCCTAAAACCCTAACCCTAACCCTAACCCTAACCCTAACCCTAACCCTAACCCTAACCCTAACCCTAACCCTAATCTTGGATTGTTCTTGTAGTGTTCATTCATCCTAACCGTAACCCTAACCCTAACCCTAATCTTAGATTGTTCTTGCGGTGTTCATTCATCCTAACCCTTACCCTAACCCTAACCCTAACCCTAACCCTAACCCTAACCCTAACCCTAACCCTAACCCTAATCTTGGATTGTTCTTGCGGTGTTCATTCACCCTAACCCTAACCCTAACCCTAACCCTAACCCTAACCCTAATCTTGGATTGTTTTTGTGGTGTTCATTCATCCTAACCCTAACCCTAACCCTAACCCTAACCCTAACCCTAACCCTAACCCTAATCTTGGATTGTTCTTGCGGTGTTCATTCATCCTAACCCTAACCCTAACCCTAACCCTAACCCTAACCCTAACCCTAACCCTAACCCTAACCCTATTCTTGGATTGTTCTTGCGGTGTTCATTCACCCTAACCCTAACCCTAACCCTAAGCCTAACCCTAACCCTAACCCTAACCCTAACCCTAACCCTATCCCTATTCTTGGATTGTTCTTGCGGTGTTCATTCACCCTAACCCTAACCCTAACCCTAACCCTAACCCTAATCCTAATCCTAATCTTGGATTGTTCTTGTGGTGTTCATTCATCCTAACCCTAACCCTAACCCTAACCCTAACCCTAACCCTAACCCTAACCCTAACCCTAACCCTAACCCTAACCCTAACCCTAACCCTAACCCTAACCCTAACCCTAATCTTGGATTGTTCTTGTAGTGTTCATTCATCCTAACCCTAACCCTAACCCTAACCCTAATCTTGGATTGTTCTTGCGGTGTTCATTCATCCTAACCCTAACCCTAACCCTAACCCTAACCCTAACCCTAACTCTAACCCTAACCCTAACCCTAACCCTAATCTTGGATTGTTCTTGCGGTGTTCATTCACCCTAACCCTAACCCTAACCCTAACCCTAAAACCCTAACCCTAACCCTAACCCTAACCCTAACCTTAACCCGAACCCTAAACCTCACCCTAACCCTAACCCTAACCCTAACCCTAACCCTAATCTTGGATTGCTCTTGCGGTGTTCATTCACCCTAACCCTAACCCTAACCCTAACCCTAACACTAACACTAACGCTTATCTTGGATTGTTCTTGCGGTGTTCATTCATCCTAACCCTAACCCTAACCCTAACCCTAACCCTAACCCTAACCCTAACCCTAACCCTAACCCTAACCCCAACCCTAACCCTAACCCTAACCCTAACCCTAACCCTAAACTTAGATTGTTCTTGTGGTGTTCATTCACCCTAACCCTAACCCTAACCCTAACCCTAACCCTAACCCTAACCCTAACCCTAATCTTGGATTGTTCTTGCGGTGTTCATTCACCCTAACCCTAATCGTAACCCTAACCCTAACCCTAACCCTAACCCCAACCCTAACCCTATTCTTGGATTGTTCTTGCGGTGTTCATTCACCCTAACCCTAACCCTAACCCTAACCCTAACCCGAACCCGAACCCGAACCCGAACCCGAACCCTAACCCTAACCCTAACCCTAAACCTCACCCTAACCCTAACCCTAACCCTAATCTTGGATTGTTCTTGCGGTGTTCATTCACCCTAACCCTAACCCTAACCCTAACCCTAACCCTAACCCAAACCCTAACCCTAATTTTGGATTGTTCTTGTGGTGTTCATTCATCCTAACCCTAACCCTAACCCTAACCCTAACCCTAACCCTAACCCTAACCCTAACCCTAACCCTAACCCTAATCTTGGATTGTTCTTGCGGTGTTCATTCATCCTAACCCTAACCCTAACCCTAACCCTAACCCTAACCCTAACCCTATCCCTAACCCTAACCCTAACCCTATTCTTGGATTGTTCTTGCGGTGTTCATTCACCCTAACCCTAACCCTAACCCTAACCCTAAACCTATCCCTAACGCTAACCCTAACCCTAACCCTAACCCCAACCCCAACCCTAACCCTAACCCTAACCCTAACCCTAACCCTAACCCTAACCCTAACCCTAACCCTAACCCTAATCTTGGATTGTTCTTGCGGATTTCATTCACCCTAACCCTAACCCTAACCCTAACCCTATTCTTGGATTGTTCTTGCGGTGTTCATTCACCCTTACCCTAACCCTAACCCTAACCCTAACCCCAACCCTAACCCTAACCCTAACCCTAACCCTAACCCTAACCCGAATCTTGGATTGTTCTTGCGGATTTCATTCACCCTAACCCTAACCCTAACCCTAACCCTAACCCTAATCTTGGATTGTTCTTGCGGTGTTCATTCAAACTAACCCTAACCCTAACCCTAACTCTAACCCTAACCCTAACCCTAACCCTAACCCTAACCCTAACCCTAACCCTAACCCTAACCCTAACCCTAACCCAAACCCTAACCCTAACCCTATTCTTGGATTGTTCTTCCGGTGTTCATTCACCCTAACCCTAACCCTAACCCTAACCCTAACCCTAACCCTATTCTTGGATTGTTCTTGCGGTGTTCATTCACCCTAACCCTAACCCTAACCCTATCCCTATTCTTGGATTGTTCTTGCGGTGTTCATTCACCCTAACCCTAACCCTAACCCTAACCCTAACCCTAACCCTAACCCTAATCTTGGATTGTTCTTGTGGTGTTCATTCATCCTAACCCTAACCCTAACCCTAACCCTAACCCTAACCCTAACCCTAACCCTAATCCTAACCCTAACCCTAACCCTAATCTTGGATTGTTCTTGCGGTGTTCATTCACCCTAACCCTAACCCTAACCCTAACCCTAACCCTAACCCTAACCCTAACCCTAACCCTAACCCTAACCCTAACCCTAACCCTAACCCTAACCCTAACCCTAACCCTAACCCTAATCCTAATCTTGGATTGTTCTTGTAGTGTTCATTCATCCTAACCGTAACCCTAACCCTAACCCTAATCTTAGATTGTTCTTGCGGTGTTCATTCATCCTAACCCTTACCCTAACCCTAACCCTAACCCTAACCCTAACCCTAACCCTAACCCTAACCCTAACCCTAACCCTAACCCTAACCCTAACCCTAATCTTGGATTGTTCTTGCGGTTTTCATTCACCCTAACCCTAACCCTAACCCTAACCCTAACCCTAACCGTAACCCTAACCCTAACCCTAATCTTGGATTGTTCTTCTGGTGTTCATTCATCCTAACCCTAACCCTAACCCTAACCCTAACCCTAGCCCTAACCCTAACCCTAACCCTAACCCTAACCCTAACCCTAACCCTAACCCTAACCCTAACCCTAACCCTAACCCTAACCCTAACCCTATTCTTGGATTGTTCTTGTGGTGTTCATTTACCCTAACCCTAACCCTTACCCTTACCCTAACCCTAACCCTAACCCTAACCCTAACCCTAACCCTAACCCTAACCCTAACCCTAATCTTGGATTGTTCTTGCGTTGTTCATTCACCCTAACCCTAACCCTAACCCTAACCCTAACCCTAACCCTAACCCTAATCTTGGATTGTTCTTGCGGTGTTCATTCACCCTAACCCTAACCCTAACCCTAACCCTAACCCTAACCATAACCCTAACCCTAACCCTAACCCTAACCCTAATCTTGGATTGTTTTTGTGGTGCTCATTCATCCTAACCCTAACCCTAACCCTAACCCTAACCCTAACCCTAACCCTAACCCTAACCCTAACCCTAACCCTAATCTTGGATTGTTCTTGCGGTGTTCATTCACCCTAACCCTAATCGTAACCCTAACCCTAACCCTAACCCTAACCCCAACCCTAACCCTATTCTTGGATTGTTCTTGCGGTGTTCATTCACCCTAACCCTAACCCTAACCCTAACCCTAACCCGAACCCGAACCCGAACCCGAACCCGAACCCTAACCCTAACCCTAACCCTAACCCTAAACCTCACCCTAACCCTAACCCTAACCCTAATCTTGGATTGTTCTTGCGGTGTTCATTCACCCTAACCCTAACCCTAACCCTAACCCTAACCCTAACCCTAACCCAAACCCTAACCCTAATCTTGGATTGTTCTTGTGGTGTTCATTCATCCTAACCCTAACCCTAACCCTAACCCTAACCCTAACCCTAACCCTAACCCTAACCCTAATCTTGGATTGTTCTTGCGGTGTTCATTCATCCTAACCCTAACCCTAACCCTAACCCTAACCCTAACCCTAACCCTAACCCTAACCCTATTCTTGGATTGTTCTTGCGGTGTTCATTCACCCTAACCCTAACCCTAACCCTAACCCTAAACCTATCCCTAACGCTAACCCTAACCCTAACCCTAACCCCAACCCCAACCCTAACCCTAACCCTAACCCTAACCCTAACCCTAACCCTAACCCTAACCCTAATCTTGGATTGTTCTTGCGGATTTCATTCACCCTAACCCTAACCCTAACCCTAACCCTATTCTTGGATTGTTCTTGCGGTGTTCATTCACCCTTACCCTAACCCTAACCCTAACCCTAACCCCAACCCTAACCCTAACCCTAACCCTAACCCTAACCCGAATCTTGGATTGTTCTTGCGGATTTCATTCACCCTAACCCTAACCCTAACCCTAACCCTAACCCTAATCTTGGATTGTTCTTGCGGTGTTCATTCAAACTAACCCTAACCCTAACCCTAACTCTAACCCTAACCCTAACCCTAACCCTAACCCTAACCCTAACCCTAACCCTAACCCTAACCCAAACCCTAACCCTAACCCTATTCTTGGATTGTTCTTCCGGTGTTCATTCACCCTAACCCTAACCCTAACCCTAACCCTAACCCTAACCCTATTCTTGGATTGTTCTTGCGGTGTTCATTCACCCTAACCCTAACCCTAACCCTATCCCTATTCTTGGATTGTTCTTGCGGTGTTCATTCACCCTAACCCTAACCCTAACCCTAACCCTAACCCTAACCCTAACCCTAACCCTAATCTTGGATTGTTCTTGTGGTGTTCATTCATCCTAACCCTAACCCTAACCCTAACCCTAACCCTAACCCTAACCCTAACCCTAACCCTAACCCTAACCCTAATCCTAACCCTAACCCTAACCCTAATCTTGGATTGTTCTTGCGGTGTTCATTCACCCTAACCCTAACCCTAACCCTAACCCTAACCCTAACCCTAACCCTAACCCTAACCCTAACCCTAACCCTAATCCTAATCTTGGATTGTTCTTGTAGTGTTCATTCATCCTAACCGTAACCCTAACCCTAACCCTAATCTTAGATTGTTCTTGCGGTGTTCATTCATCCTAACCCTTACCCTATCCCTAACCCTAACCCTAACCCTAACCCTAACCCTAACCCTAACCCTAACCCTAACCCTAACCCTAACCCTAACCCTAACCCTAACCCTAACCCTAACCCTAACCCTAACCCTAACCCTAATCTTGGATTGTTCTTGCGGTTTTCATTCACCCTAACCCTAACCCTAACCCTAACCCTAACCCTAACCCTAACCGTAACCCTAACCCTAACCCTAATCTTGGATTGTTCTTCTGGTGTTCATTCATCCTAACCCTAACCCTAACCCTAACCCTAACCCTAGCCCTAACCCTAACCCTAACCCTAACCCTAACCCTAACCCTAACCCTAACCCTAACCCTAACCCTAACCCTATTCTTGGATTGTTCTTGTGGTGTTCATTTACCCTAACCCTAACCCTTACCCTTACCCTAACCCTAACCCTAACCCTAACCCTAACCCTAACCCTAACCCTAACCCTAACCCTAATCTTGGATTGTTCTTGCGTTGTTCATTCACCCTAACCCTAACCCTAACCCTAACCCTAACCCTAACCCTAACCCTAACCCTAATCTTGGATTGTTCTTGCGGTGTTCATTCACCCTAACCCTAACCCTAACCCTAACCCTAACCCTAACCATAACCCTAACCCTAACCCTAACCCTAACCCTAATCTTGGATTGTTTTTGTGGTGCTCATTCATCCTAACCCTAACCCTAACCCTAACCCTAACCCTAACCCTAACCCTAACCTTAACCCTAACCCTAACCCTAATCTTGGATTGTTCTTGCGGTGTTCATTCATCCTAACCCTAACCCTAACCCTAACCCTAACCCTAACCCTAACCCTAACCCTAACCCTATTCTTGGATTGTTCTTGCGGTGTTCATTCACCCTAACCCTAAGCCTAACCCTAAGCCTAACCCTAACCCTAACCCTAACCCTATCCCTATTCTTGGATTGTTCTTGCGGTGTTCATTCACCCTAACCCTAACCCTAACCCTAACCCTAACCCTAACCCTAACCCTAACCCTAACCCTAATCCTATTCTTGGATTGTTCTTGTGGTGTTCATTCATCCTAACCCTAACCCTAACCCTAACCCTAACCCTAACCCTAAGCCTAACCCTAACCCTAATCTTGGATTGTTCTTGTAGTGTTCATTCATCATAACCCTAACCCTAACCCTAACCCTAATCTTGGATTGTTCTTGCGGTGTTCATTCACCCTAACCCTAACCCTAACCCTAACCCTAACCCTAACCCTAATCCTAATCCTATTCTTGGATTGTTCTTGTGGTGTTCATTCATCCTAACCCTAACCCTAACCCTAACCCTAACCCTAACCCTAACCCTAACCCTAACCCTAACCCTAACCCTAACCCTAACCCTAACCCTAACCCTAACCCTAACCCTAACCCTAACCCTAATCTTGGATTGTTCTTGTAGTGTTCATTCATCATAACCCTAACCCTAACCCTAACCCTAATCTCGGATTGTTCTTGCGGTGTTCATTCATCCTAACCCTAACCCTAACCCTAACCCTAACCCTAACCCTAACCCTAACCCTAACCCTAACCCTAACCCTAACCCTAACCCTAACCCTAATCTTGGATTGTTCTTGCGGTGTTCATTCACCCTAACCCTAACCCTAACCCTAACCCTAACCCTAACCCTAAAACCCTAACCCTAACCCTAACCCTAACCTTAACCCTAACCCTAAACCTCACCCTAACCCTAACCCTAATCTTGGATTGCTCTTGCGGTGTTCATTCACCCTAACCCTAACCCTAACCCTAACACTAACACTAACGCTTATCTTGGATTGTTCTTGCGGTGTTCATTCATCCTAACCCTAACCCTAACCCTAACCCTAACCCCAACCCCAACCCTAACCCTAACCCTAACCCTAAACTTAGATTGCTTTTGTGGTGTTCATTCATCCTAACCCTAACCCTAACCCTAACCCTAACCCTAACCCTAACCCTAACCCTAACCCTAACCCTAATCTTGGATTGTTCTTGCGGTGTTCATTCACCCTAACCCTAATCGTAACCCTAACCCTAACCCTAACCCTAACCCCAACCCTAACCCTATTCTTGGATTGTTCTTGCGGTGTTCATTCACCCTAACCCTAACCCTAACCCTAACCCGAACCCGAACCCGAACCCGAACCCGAACCCTAACCCTAACCCTAACCCTAACCCTAACCCTCACCCTAACCCTAACCCTAACCCTAATCTTGGATTGTTCTTGCGGTGTTCATTCACCCTAACCCTAACCCTAACCCTAACCCTGATCTTGGATTGTTCTTGCGGTGTTCATTCACCCTAACCCTAACCCTAACCCTATCCCTATTCTTGGATTGTTCTTGCGGTGTTCATTCACCCTAACCCTAACCCTAACCCTAACCCTAACCCTAACCCTAACCCTAACCCTAACCCTAATCTTGGATTGTTCTTGT
>NW_028113065.1:125000-127500 GCF_964234715.1 Podarcis melisellensis | reverse complement strand
CTAATCTTGGATTGCTCTTGCGGTGTTCATTCACCCTAACCCTAACCCTAACCCTAACCCTAACCCTAACCCTAACCTTAACCCTAACCCTAACCCTAACCCTAACCCTAACCCTAACCCTAACCCTAACCCTAACCCTAACCCTAATCTTGGATTGTTCTTGCGTTGTTCTTTCACCGAAACCCTAACCCTAACCCTAACCCTAACCCTAATCTTGGATTGTTCTTGTGGTGTTCATTCATCCTAACCCTAACCCTAACCCTAACCCTAACCCTAACCCTAACCATAACCCTAACCCTAATCTTGGATTGTTCTTGTAGTGTTCATTCATCCCAACCCTAACCCTAACCCTAACCCTAATCTTGGATTGTTCTTGCGGTGTTCATTCATCCTAACCCTAACCCTAACCCTAACCCTAACCCTAACCCTAACCCTAACCCTAACCCTAATCTTGGATTGTTCTTGCGGTGTTCATTCATCCTAACCCTAACCCTAACCCTAACCCTAACCCTAACCCTAACCCCAACCCTAACCCTAACCCTAACCCTAACCCTAACCCTAACCCTAACCCTAACCCTAATCTTAGATTGTTCTTGTGGTGTTCATTCACCCTAACCCTAACCCTAACCCTAACCCTAACCCTAACCCTAACCCTAACCCTAACCCTAACCCTAACCCTAACCCTAACCCTAACCCTAATCTTGGATTGTTCTTGCGGTGTTCATTCACCCTAACCCTAATCGTAACCCTAACCCTAACCCTAACCCTAACCCTAACCCCAACCCTAACCCTATTCTTGGATTGTTCTTGCGGTGTACATTCACCCTAACCCTAACCCTAACCCTAACCCTAACCCTAACCCTAACCCTAACCCTAACACTAACCCCAAGCTTGGATTGTTCTTGCGGTGTTCATTCACCCTAACCCTAACCCTAATCTTGGATTGCTCTTGCGGTGTTCATTCACCCTAACCCTAACCCTAACCCTAACCCTAACCTTAACCCTAACCCTAACCCTAACCCTAACCCTAACCCTAACCCTAACCCTAACCCTAACCCTAATCTTGGATTGTTCTTGCGGTGTTCATTCATCCTAACCCTAACCCTAACCCTAACCCTAACCCTAACCCTAACCCTAACCCTAACCCCAACCCTAACCCTAACCCTAACCCTAACCCTAACCCTAATCTTAGCTTGTTCTTGTGGTGTTCATTCATCCTAACCCTAACCCTAACCCTAACCCTAACCCTAACCCTAACCCTAACCCTAACCCTAACCCTAACCCTAATCTTGGATTGTTCTTGCGGTGTTCATTCACCCTAACCCTAATCGTAACCCTAACCCTAACCCTAACCCTAACCTCAACCCTAACCCTATTCTTGGATTGTTCTTGCGGTGTACATTCACCCTAACCCTAACCCTAACCCTAACCCTAACCCTAACCCCAAGCTTGGATTGTTCTTGCGCTGTTCATTCACCCTAACCCTAACCCTAATTTTGGATTGCTCTTGCGGTGTTCATTCACCCTAACCCTAACCGTAACCCTAACCCTAACCCTAACCCTAACCCTAACCCTAACCCTAACCCTAACCCTTACCCTATCCCTAATCTTGGATTGCTCTTGTGGTGTTCATTCACCCTAACCCTAACCCTAACCCTAACCCAACCCTAACCCTAACCCTAACCCTAACCCTAACCCTAACCCTAACCCTAACCCTAACCCCAACCCTAACCCTAACCCTAACCCTAACCCTAACCCTAACCCTAACCCTAACCCTAACCCTAATCTTAGATTGTTCTTGTGGTGTTCATTCATCCTAACCCTAACCCTAACCCTAACCCTAACCCTAACCCTAACCCTAACCCTAACCCTAACCCTAATCTTGGATTGTTCTTGCGGTGTTCATTCACCCTAACCCTAATCGTAACCCTAACCCTAACCCTAACCCTAACCCTAACCCCAACCCTAACCCTATTCTTGGATTGTTCTTGCGGTGTACATTCACCCTAACCCTAACCCTAACCCTAACCCTAACCCTAACCCTAACCCTAACCCTAACACTAACCCCAAGCTTGGATTGTTCTTGCGGTGTTCATTCACCCTAACCCTAACCCTAATCTTGGATTGCTCTTGCGGTGTTCATTCACCCTAACCCTAACCCTAACCCTAACCCTAACCTTAACCCTAACCCTAACCCTAACCCTAACCCTAACCCTAACCCTAACCCTAACCCTAACCCTAACCCTAACCCTAACCCTAATCTTGGATTGTTCTTGCGGTGTTCATTCATCCTAACCCTAACCCTAACCCTAACCCTAACCCTAACCCTAACCCTAACCCTAACCCCAACCCTAACCCTAACCCTAACCCTAACCCTAACCCTAATCTTAGCTTGTTCTTGTGGTGTTCATTCATCCTAACCCTAACCCTAACCCTAACCCTAACCCTAACCCTAACCCTAACCCTAACCCTAACCCTAACCCTAATCTTGGATTGTTCT
>NW_028113065.1:112500-115000 GCF_964234715.1 Podarcis melisellensis | reverse complement strand
CTAACCCTAACCCTAACCCTAATCTTGGATTGTTCTTGCGTTGTTCATTCACCCTAACCCTAACCCTAACCCTAACCCTAACCCTAACCCTAACCCTAACCCTAACCCTAACCCTAACCCTAACCCTAACCCTAACCCTAACCCTAACCCTAACCCTAACCCTAATCTTGGATTGTTCTTGAGGTGTTCATTCACCCTAAACCTAACCCTAACCCTAACCCTAATCTTGGATTGTTCTTGCGGTGTTCATTCACCCTAATCCTAACCCTAACCCTAACCCTAACCCTAACCCTAACCCTAACCCTAACCCTAACCCTAACCCTAACCCTAACCCTAATCTTGGATTGTTCTTGCGGTGTTCATTCATCCTAAACCTAACCCTAACCCTAACCCTAACCCTAACCCTAACCCTAACCCTAACCCTAACCCTAACCCTAACCCTAACCCTAACCCTAACCCTAACCCTAACACTAACACTAACACTAACACTAACCCTTATCTTGGATTGTTCTTGCGGTGTTCATTCATCCTATCCCTAACCCTAACCCTAACCCTAACCCTAACCCTAACCCTAACCCTAACCCTAACCCTAACCCTAACCCTAACCCTAACCCTAATCTTGGATTGTTCTTGCGGTGTTCATTCACCCTAACCCTAACCCTAACCCTAACCCTAACCCTAACCCTAACACTAACCCTAACCCTAACCCTATTCTTGGATTGTTCTTCCGGTGTTCATTCACCCTAACCCTAACCCTAACCCTAACCCTAACCCTAACCCTAAACCTAACCCTAACCCTAACCCTAACCCTATTCTTGGATTGTTCTTGCGGTGTTCATTCACCCTAACCCTAACCCTAACCCTAACCCTAACCCTAACCCTAACCCTAACCCTAACCCTAACCCTAACCCTAACCCTAACCCTAACCCTAACCCTAACCCTAATCTTGGATTGTTCTTGCGTTGTTCATTCACCCTAACCCTAACCCTAACCCTAACCCTAACCCTAACCCTAACCCTAACCCTAACCCTAATCTTGGATTGTTCTTGCGGTGTTCATTCATCCTATCCCTAACCCTAACCCTAACCCTAACCCTAACCCTAACCCTAACCTTGGATTGTTCTTGCGGCGTTCATTCACCCTAACCCTAACCCTAACCCTAACCCTAACCCTAACCCTAACCCTAACCCTAACCCTAACCCTAACCCTAACCCTAATCTTGGATTGTTCTTGCAGTGTTCATTCACCCTAACCCTAACCCTAACCCTAACCCTAACCCTAACCCTTAACCCTAACCCTAACCCTAATCTTGGATTGTTCTTGCGTTGTTCATTCACCCTAACCCTAACCCTAACCCTAACCCTAACCCTAACCCTAACCCTAACCCTAACCCTAACCCTAATCTTGGATTGTTCTTGCGGTGTTCATTCATCCTATCCCTAACCCTAACCCTAACCCTAACCCTAACCCTAACCCTAACCCTAACCCTAACCCTAACCCCAACCCTAACCCTAACCCTAACCCTAACCCTAACCCTAATCTTGGATTGTTCTTGTGGTGTTCATTCATCCTAACCCTAACCCTAACCCTAACCCTAACCCTAACCCTAACCCTAACCCTAACCCTAACCCTAACCCTAACCCCAACCCTAACCCTAACCCTAACCCTAACCCTAACCCTAATCTTGGATTGTTCTTGTGGTGTTCATTCATCCTAACCCTAACCCTAACCCTAACCCTAACCCTAACCCTAACCCTAACCCTAACCCTAACCCCAACCCTAACCCTAACCCTAACCCTAACCCTAACCCTAATCTTGGATTGTTCTTGTGGTGTTCATTCATCCTAACCCTAACCCTAACCCTAACCCTAACCCTAACCCTAACCCTAACCCTAACCCTAACCCTAACCCTAACCCTATTCTTGGATTGTTCTTGCGGTGTTCATTCACCCTAACCCTAACCCTAACCCTAACCCTAATCCTAATCCTAACCCTAACCCTAACCCTAACCCTAACCCTAACCCTAACCCTAACCCTATTCTTGGATTGTTCTTGCGGTGTTCATTCACCCTAACCCTAACCCTAACCCTAACCCTATCCCTAACCTTAACCCTAACACTAACCCTAACCCTAACCCTAACCCTAACCCTAACCCTTACCCTTACCCTAACCCTAATCTTGGATTGCTCTTGCGGTGTTCATTCACCCTAACCCTAACCCTAACCCTAACCCTAACCCTAACCCTAACCCTAATCTTGGATTGTTCTTGTGGTGTTCATTCACCCTAACCCTAACCCTAACCCTAACCCTAACCCTAACCCTAACCCTAACCCTAACCCTAATCTTGGATTGTTCTTGCGTTGTTCATTCACCCTCACCCTCACCCTCACCCTAACCCTAACCCTAACCCTAACCCTAACCCTAACCCTAACCCTAACGCAAACCCTAACCCTAACCCTAACCCTAACCCTAACCCTAACCCTAAGCTTGGATTGTTCTT
>NW_028113065.1:5000-7500 GCF_964234715.1 Podarcis melisellensis | reverse complement strand
CTTAACCCTAACCCTAACCCTAACCCTAACCCTAACCCTAACGCTAACCCTAACCCTAACCCTAACCCTATTCTTGGATTGTTCTTGCGGTGTTCATTCACCCTAACCCTAACCCTAACCCTAACCCTAACCCTAACCCTAACCCTAACCCTAACCCTAACCCTAACCCTAACCCTAACCCTAACCCTAACCCTAACCCTAATCTTGGATTGTTCTTGCGGTGTTCATTCATCCTAACCCTAACCGTAACCCTAACCGTAACCCTAACCCTAACCCTAACCCTAACCCTATTCTTGGATTGTTCTTGCGGTGTTCATTTACCCTAACCCTAACCCTAACCCTTACCCTTACCCTTACCCTTACCCTAACCCTTACCCTTACCCTAACCCTAACCCTATCCCTAACCCTAACCCTAACCCTAACCCTAACCCTAACCCTAACCCTAATCTTGGATTGTTCTTGTGGTGTTCATTCATCCTAACCCTAACCCTAACCCTAACCCTAACCCTAACCCTAACCCTAACCCTAACCCTAACCCTAACCCTAATCTTGGATTGTTCTTGCGGTGTACATTGATCCTAACCCTAACCCTAACCCTAACCCTAACCCTAATCCTAACCCTAACCCTAACCCTAACCCTAACCCTAACCCTAACCCTAACCCTAACCCTAACCCTAACCCTAACCCTAACCCTAACCCTAACCCTATTCTTGGATTGTTCTAGCGGTGTTCATTCACCCTAACCCTAACCCTAACCCTAACCCTATCCCTATCCCTAACCCTAACACTAACCCTAACCCTAACCCTAACCCTAACCCTAACCCTAACCCTAACCCTAACCCTAACCCTAACCCTAACCCTAACCCTAACCCTTACCCTTACCCTAACCCTAATCTTGGATTGCTCTTGCGGTGTTCATTCACCCTAACCCTAACCCTAACCCTAACCCTAACCCTAACCCTAACCCTAACCCTAACCCTAACCCTAATCTTGGATTGTTCTTGTGGTGTTCATTCACCCTAACCCTAACCCTAACCCTAACCCTAACCCTAACCCTAACCCTAACCCTAACCCTAACCCTAACCCTAACCCTAATCTTGGATTGTTCTTGCGTTGTTCATTCACCCTCACCCTCACCCTAACGTTAACCCTAACCCTAACGCAAACCCTAACCCTAACCCTAACCCTAACCCTAACCCTAACCATAACCCTAACCCTAACCCTAACCCTAAGCTTGGATTGTTCTTGCGGTGTTCATTGACCCTAACCCTAACCCTAACCCTAACCCTACCCTAACCCTAACCCTAACCCTAGCCCTAACCATAAACCAAAACGTAACCCTAACCCTCACCCTAACCCTAACCCTAAGCTTGGATTGTTCTTGCGGTGTTCATTCACCCTGACCCTAACCCTAACCCTAACCCTAACCCTAACCCTAACCCTAACCCTAACCCTATCCCTAACCCTAACCTTAACCCTAACCCTAACCCTAACCCAAACTCTAAACCTAACCCTAACCCTAACCCCAATCTTGGATTGCACTTGCAGTGTTCATTCACCCTAACCCTAACCCTAACCCTAACCCTAACACTAACACTAAAACTAACCCTTATCTTGGATTGTTCTTGCGGCGCTCATTCATCCTAACCCTAACCCTAACCCTAACCCTAACCCTAACCCTAACCCTAACCCTAACCCTAACCCTAACCCTAACCCTAACCCTAACCCTAACCCCAACCCTAACCCTAACCCTAACCCTAATCTTGGATTGTTCTTGTGGTGTTCATTCATCCTAACCCTAACCCTAACCCTAACCCTAACCCTAACCCTAACCCTAACCCTGATCCTAACCCTAACCCTAACCCTAACCCTAACCCTAACCCTAACCCTAACCCTAACCCTAACCCTAACCCTATTCTTGGATTGTTCTTGCGGTGTTCATTCACCCTAACCCTAACCCTAACCCTAACCCTAATCCTAACAATAACCCTAACCCTAACCCTAACCCTAACCCTAACCCTAACCCTAACCCTAACCCTATTCTTGGATTGTTCTTGCGGTGTTCATTCACCCTAACCCTAACCCTAACCCTAACCCTAACCCTAACCCTAACCCTATCCCTATTCTTGCATTGTTCTTGCGGTGTTCATTCACCCTAACCCTAACCCTAACCCTAACCCTAACCCTAACCCTAACCCTAACCCTAATCCTAATCCTAATCTTGGATTGTTCTTGTGGTGTTCATTCACCCTAACCCTAACCCTAACCCTAACCCTAACCCTAACCCTAACCCTAACCCTAACCCTAACCCTAACCCTATTCTTGGATTGTTCTTGCCGTGTTCATTCACCCTAACCCTGACCCTAACCTTAACCCTAACCCTAACCCTAACCCTAACCTTAACCCTAACCCTAACCCTAACCCTAACCCTAACCCTAACCCTAACCCTAACCCTAACGCTAACCCTAACCCTAACCCTAACCCTATTCTTGGATTGTTC
>NW_028113066.1:195000-256000 GCF_964234715.1 Podarcis melisellensis | reverse complement strand
CACAGTTTGCGAATTCGGTGTCAATGTGCATTAACACCGAAGAACACGACATGAAATAAGTAAAATCCAACATTCTTCTTTCTATATAGCTGGAACCGAAAACAACCTGTTTTGTTTTGTTTACGCTTGTTAAACTTGGCTTTGCTATTTGTGGGTGAATGAACACCGAAAGAACAATCCAAGCTTGTTAGTCCTCTTTCTATTGTGATGGAACCAAAACACCTAAGCTTGATTTTGGCTGATAAGAAACATTTCACTCTGCGATTTTTGGGTGAATGTGCATTCTAACCTCCAAAACCCCAATTTTGAAAGAAGCCCAATCAAAGCTTATTCGTCGTCTTTCTACGCATATGAAAGCGAAAAGACGGTGTGGTGTTATTTTGGTATCATTACACAATCTTTCGATTTCTGGATCAATGTGCATTAACACCGAAGAACACGACATGAAATAAGCAAAATCCAACATTCTTCTTTCTATGTAGCTGGAACCCAAAACAACCTTTTTTGTTGTGTTTAGGCATGTTAAACTTCACTTTGTTATTTGTGGGCTTATTCGTCCTCTTTCTATTGTGATGGAACCAAAACACCTAAGCTTGATTATGGTTGATAAGAAACATTTCACTCTGCGATTTTTGGGTGAATGTGCATTCTAACCACAAAAACACCAAATTTGAAATAAGCGCAATCAAAGCTTATTCGTCGTCTTTCTACGCATATGAAAGCGAAAAGAAGGTGTTGTGTTATTTTGGTATCATTCCACACACTTTGCGAATTCGGTGTCAATGTGCATTAACACCGAAGAACACGACATGAAATAAGTAAAATCCAAGATTCCTCTTTCTATGTAGCTGGAACCCAAAACAACCTGTTTTGTTTTGCTTAGGCTTGTTAAACTTCGCTTTGCTATTTGTGGGTGAATGAACACCGAAAGAACAATCCAAGCTTCTTAGTCCTCTTTCTATTGTGATGGAACCAAAAGACCTAAGATTCCTTTTTCTATGTAGCTGGAACCCAAAACAACCTGTTTTGTTTTGCTTAGGCTTGTTAAACTTCGCTTTGCTATTTGTGGGTGAATGAACACCGAAAGAACAATCCAAGCTTCTTAGTCCTCTTTCTATTGTGATGGAACCAAAAGACCTAAGATTCCTCTTTCTATGTAGCTGGAACCCAAAACAACCTTTTTTGTTGTGTTTAGGCATGTTAAACTTCACTTTGCTATTTGTGGGCTTATTCGTCCTCTTTCTATTGTGATGGAACCAAAACACCTAAGCTTGATTTTGGTTAATAAGAAACATTTCACTCTGCGATTTTGCGGTGAATGTGCATTCTAACCACAAAAACACCAATTTTGAAATAAGCCAATCAAAGCTTATTTGTCGTCTTTCTACGCATATGAAAGCGAAAAGACGGTATGGTGTTATTTTGGTATCATTACACACACTTTGCGAATTCGGTGTCAATGTGCATTAACACCGAAGAACACGACATGAAATAAGCAAAATCCAACATTCTTCTTTCTATATAGCTGGAACCGAAAACAACCTGTTTTGTTTTGTTTAGGCTTGTTAAACTTCGCTTTGCTATTTGTGGGTGAATGAACACCGAAAGAAAAATCCAAGCTTGTTAGTCCTCTTTCTATTGTGATGGAACCAAAACACCTAAGCTTGATTTTGGCTGATAAGAAACTTTTCACTCTGCGATTTTGGAGTGAATGTGCATTCTAACCACAAAAACACCAAATTTGAAAGAAGCCCAATCAAAGCTTATTCGTCGTCTTTTACGCATATGAAAGCGAAAAGACGGTGTGGTGTTATTTTGGTGTCATTACACACACTTTGCGAATTCGGTGTCTATGTGCTTTAAGACCGAAGAACACGACATGAAATAAGTAAAATCCAAGATTCCTCTTTCTATGTAGCTGGAACCCAAAACAACCTGTTTTGTTTTGCTTAGGCTTGTTAAACTTCGCTTTGCTATTTGTGGGTGAATGAACACTGAAAGAACAATCCAAGCTTCTTAGTCCTCTTTCTATTGTGATGGAACCAAAACACCTAAGCTTGATTTTGGCTGATAAGAAACATTTCCCTCTGCGATTTTGGGGTGAATGTGCATTGTAACCCAAAAACACCAATTTTGAAAGAAGCCCAATCAAAGCTTATTCGTCGTCTTTCTACGCATATGAAAGCGAAAAGACGGTGTGGTGTTATTTTGGTATCATTACACACACTTTGCGAATTCGGTGTCAAAGTTCATTAACACCGAAGAACACGACATGAAATAAGCAAAATCGAACATTCTTCTTTCTATGTAGCTGGAACCCAAAACAACCTTTTTTGTTGTGTTTAGGCATGTTAAACTTCACTTTGCTATTTGTGGGTGAATGAACACCGAAAGAACAATCCAAGCTTATTCGTCCTCTTTCTATTGTGATGGAACCAAAACACCTAAGCTTGATTTTGGTTGATAAGAAACATTTCACTCTGCGATTTTTGGTTGAATGTGCATTCTTACCACAAAAACACCAAACTTGAAATAAGCCCAATCAAAGCTTATTCGTCCTCTTTCTACGCATATGAAAGTGAAAAGACGGTGTTGTGTTATTTTGGTATCATTCCACACACTTTGCGAATTCCGTGTCAATGTGCATTAACACCGAAGAACACGACATGAAATAAGTAAAATCCAAGATTCTTCTTTCTATGTAGCTGGAACTGAAAACAACCTGTTTTGTTTTGTTTAGGCTTGTTAAACTTCGCTTTGCTCTTTGTTCGTGAATGAACACCGAAAGAACAATCCAAGCTTATTCGTCCTCTTTCTATTGTGATGGAACCAAAACACCTAAGCTTGATTTTGGCTGATAAGAAACATTTCACTCTGCGATTTTGGGGTGAATGTGCATTCTAACCACAAAAACACCTATTTTGAAATAAGCCCAATCAAAGCTTATTCGTCGTCTTTCTACGCATATGAAAGCGAAAAGACGGTGTGGTGTTATTTTGGTATCATTACACACACTTTGCGAATTCGGTGTCAAAGTGCATTAACACCGAAGAACACGACATGAAATAAGCAAAATCCAACATTCTTCTTTCTATGTAGCTGGAACCCAAAACAACCTTTTTTGTTGTGTTTAGGCATGTTAAACTTCACTTTGCTATTTGTGGGTGAATGAACACCGAAAGAACAATCCAAGCTTATTCGTCGTCTTTCTATTGTGATGGAACCAAAACACCTAAGCTTGATTTTGGTTGATAAGAAACATTTCACTCTGCGATTTTGGAGTGAATGTGCATTCTAACCACAAAAACACCAATTTTGAAAGAAGCCCAATCAAAGCTTATTAGTGGTATTTTACGCATATGAAAGCGAAAAGACGGTGTGGTTTTATTTTGATATCATTACACACACTTTGCGAATTCGGTGTCAAAGTGCATTAACACCGAAGAACACGATATGAAATAAGCAAATCCAAGATTCTTCTTTCTATGTAGCTGGAACCCAAAACAACCTGTTTTGTTTTGTTTAGGCATTTTAAACTTCCCTTTGCTATTTGTGGGTGAATGAACACCGAAAGAACAATCCAAGCTTATTCGTCCTCTTTCTATTGTGATGGAACCAAAACACCTGAGCTTGATTTTGGCTGATAAGAAACATTTCACTCTGCGATTTTGGGGTGAATGTGCATTCTAACCACAAAAACACCAATTTTGAAATAAGCCCAATCAAAGCTTATTCGTCGTCTTTCTACGCATATGAAAGCGAAAAGACGGTGTGGTGTTATTTTGGTATCATTACACACACTTTGCGAATTCGGTGTCAAAGTGCATTAACACCGAAGAACACGACATGAAATAAGCAAAATCCAACATTCTTCTTTCTATGTAGCTGGAACCCAAAACAACCTTTTTTGTTGTGTTTAGGCATGTTAAACTTCACTTTGCTATTTGTGGGTGAATGAACACCGAAAGAACAATCCAAGCTTCTTCGTCGTCTTTCTATTGTGATGGAACCAAAACACCTAAGCTTGATTTTGGTTGATAAGAAACATTTCACTCTGCGATTTTGGGGTGAATGTGCATTCTAACCACAAAAACACCAATTTTGAAATAAGCCCAATCAAAGCTTATTCGTCGTCTTTCTACGCATATGAAAGCGAAAAGACGGTGTGGTGTTATTTTGGTATCATTACACACACTTTGCGAATTCGGTGTCAAAGTGCATTAACACCGAAGAACACGACATGAAATAAGCAAAATCCAACATTCTTTTTCTATGTAGCTGGAACCCAAAACAACCTTTTTTGTTGTGTTTAGGCATGTTAAACTTCACTTTGCTATTTGTGGGCTTATTCGTCCTCTTTCTATTGTGATGGAACCAAAACACCTAAGCTTGATTTTGGTTGATAAGAAACATTTCACTCTGCGATTTTTGGGTGAATGTGCATTCTAACCACAAAAACACCAAATTTGAAATAAGCCCAATCAAAGCTTATTCGTCGTCTTTCTACGCATATGAAAGTGAAAAGACGGTGTTGTGTTATTTTGGTATCATTCCACACACTTTGCGAATTCGGTGTCAATGTGCATTAACACCGAAGAACACGACATGAAATAAGTAAAATCCAACATTCTTCTTTCTATGTAGCTGGAACCCAAAACAACCTTTTTTGTTGTGTTTAGGCATGTTAAACTTCACTTTGCTATTTGTGGGCTTATTCGTCCTCTTTCTATTGTGATGGAACCAAAACACCTAAGCTTGATTTTGGTTGATAAGAAAAATTTCACTCTGCGATTTTGGGGTGAATGTGCATTCTAACCACAAAAACACCAAATTTGAAATAAGCCCAATCAAAGCTTATTCGTCGTCTTTCTATGCATATGAAAGTGAAAAGACGGTGTTGTGTTATTTTGGTATCATTCCACACACTTTGCGAATTCGGGGTCAATGTGCATTAACACCGAAGAACACGACATGAAATAAGTAAAATCCAACATTCTTCTTTCTATGTAGCTGGAACCGAAAACAACCTGTTTTGTTTTGTTTAGGCTTGTTAAACTTCGCTTTGCTATTTGTGGGTGAATGAACACCGTAAGAACAATCCAAGCTTGATAGTCCTCTTTCTATTGTGATGGAACCAAAACACCTAAGCTTGATTTTGGCTGATAAGAAACATTTCACTCTGCGATTTTTGGGTGAATGTGCATTCTAACCACAAAAACACCAAATCTGAACGAAGCCCAATCCAAGCTTATTCGTCGTATCTTACGCATATGAAAGCGAAAAGACGGTGTGGTGTTATTTTGGTATCATTACACACACTTTGCGAATTCGGTGTCAAAGTGCATTAACACCGAAGAACACGATATGAAATAAGCAAATCCAAGATTCTTCTTTCTATGTAGCTGGAACCCAAAACAACCTGTTTTGTTTTGTTTAGGCATGTTAAACTTCACTTTGCTATTTGTGGGTGAATGAACACCGAAAGAACAATCCAAGCTTATTCGTCCTCTTTCTATTGTGATGGAACCAAAACACCTAAGCTTGATTTTGGCTGATAATAAACATTTCACTGCGATTTTTGGGTGAATGTGCATTCTAACCACAAAAACACCAATTTTGAAATAAGCCCAATCAAAGCCTATTCGTCGTCTATCTACGCACTTGAAAGCGAAAAAACGGTGTTGTGTTATTTTGGTATCATTACACACACTTTGCGAATTCGGTGTCTATGTGCATTAAGACCGAAGAACACGACATGAAATAAGTAAAATCCAAGATTCTTCTTTCTATGTAGCTGGAACCCAAAACAGCCTGTTTTGTTTTGTTTAGGCTTGTTAAACTTCGCTTTGCTATTTGTGGGTGAATGAACACCGAAAGAACAATCCAAGCTTCTTAGTCCTCTTTCTATTGTGATGGAACCAAAACACCTAAGCTTGATTTTGGCTGATAAGAAACATTTCACTCTGCGATTTTGGAGTGAATGTGCATTCTAATCACAAAAACACCAAATTTGAAAGAAGCCCAATCAAAGCTTATTCGTCGTCTTTTACGCATATGAAAGCGAAAAGACGGTGTGGTGTTATTTTGGTATCATTACACAAACTTTGCGAATTCGGTGTCAAAGTGCATTAACACCGAAGAACACGATATGAAATAAGCAAATCCAAGATTCTTCTTTCTATGTAGCTGGAAACCAAAAGAACCTGTTTTGTTTTGTTTAGGCATTTTAAACTTCACTTTGCTATTTGTGGGTGAATGAACACTGAAAGAACAATCCAAGCTTCTTAGTCCTCTTTCTATTGTGATGGAACCAAAACACCTAAGCTTGATTTTGGCTGATAAGAAACATTTCCCTCTGCGATTTTGGGGTGAATGTGCATTCTAACCCAAAAACACCAATTTTGAAAGAAGCCCAATCAAAGCTTATTCGTCGTCTTTCTACGCATATGAAAGCGAAAAGACGGTGTGGTGTTATTTTGGTATCATTACACACACTTTGCGAATTCGGTGTCAAAGTTCATTAACACCGAAGAACACGACATGAAATAAGCAAAATCCAACATTCTTCTTTCTATGTAGCTGGAACCCAAAACAACCTTTTTTGTTGTGTTTAGGCATGTTAAACTTCACTTTGCTATTTGTGGGCTTATTCGTCCTCTTTCTATTGTGATGGAACCAAAACACCTAAGCTTGATTTTGGTTGATAAGAAACATTTCACTCTGCGATTTTTGGGTGAATGTGCATTCTAACCACAAAAACACCAATTTTGAAATAAGCCCAATCAAAGCTTATTCGTCGTCTTTCTACGCATATGAAAGTGAAAAGACGGTGTTGTGTTAATTTGGTATCATTCCACACACTTTGCGAATTCGGGGTCAATGTGCATTAACACCGAAGAACACAACATGAAATAAGTAAAATCCAAGATTCTTCTTTCTATGTAGCTGGAACCGAAAACAACCTGTTTTGTTTTGTTTAGGCTTGTTAAACTTCGCTTTGCTATTTGTGGGTGAATGAACACCGAAAGAACAATCCAAGCTTATTCGTCTTTCTACTGTGATGGAACCAAAACACCTAAGCTTGATTTTGGTTGATAAGAAACATTTCACTCTGCGATTTTTGGGCGAATGTGCATTCTAACCACAAAAACACCAATTTTGAAATAAGCCCAATCAAAGCTTATTCGTCGTCTTTCTACGCATATGAAAGCGAAAAGACGGTGTGGTGTTATTTTGGTATCATTACACACACTTTGCGAATTCGGTGTCTATGTGCATTAACACCGAAGAACACAACATGAAATAAGTAAAATCCAAGATTCTTCTTTCTATGTAGCTGGAACCGAAAACAACCTGTTTTGTTTTGCTTAGGCTTGTTAAACTTCGCTTTGCTATTTGTGGGTGAATGAACACCGAAAGAACAATCCAAGCTTATTCGTCTTTCTATTGTGATGGAACCAAAACACCTAAGCTTGATTTTGGTTGATAAGAAACATTTCACTCTGCGATTTTTGGGCGAATGTGCATTCTAACCACAAAAACACCAATTTTGAAAGAAGCCCAATCAAAGCTTATTCGTCGTCTTTCTACGCATATGAAAGCGAAAAGACGGTGTGGTGTTATTTTGGTATCATTCCACACACTTTGCGAATTCGGGGTCAATGTGCATTAACACCGAAGAACACAACATGAAATAAGTAAAATCCAAGATTCTTCTTTCTATGTAGCTGGAACCCAAAACAACCTTTTTTGTTGTGTTTAGGCATGTTAAACTTCACTTTGCTATTTGTGGGCTTATTCGTCCTCTTTCTATTGTGATGGAACCAAAACACCTAAGCTTGATTTTGGTTGATAAGAAACATTTCACTCTGCGATTCTTGGGCGAATGTGCATTCTAACCACAAAAACAACAAATTTGAAATAAGCCCAATCAAAGCTTATTCGTCGTCATTCTACGCATATGAAAGCGAAAAGACGGTGTGGTGTTATTTTGGTATCATTACACACACTTTGAGAATTCGGTGTCAAAGTGCATTAACACCGAAGAACACGACATGAAATAAGCAAAATCCAACATTCTTCTTTCTATGTAGCTGGAACCCAAAACAACCTTTTTTGTTGTGTTTAGGCATGTTAAACTTCACTTTGCTATTTGTGGGCTTATTCGTCCTCTTTCTATTGTGATGGAACCAAAACACCTAAGCTTGATTTTGGTTGATAAGAAACATTTCACTCTGCGATTTTTGGGTGAATGTGCATTCTAACCACAAAAACACCAATTTTGAAATAAGCCCAATCAAAGCTTATTTGTCGTCTTTCTACGCATATGAAAGTGAAAAGACGGTGTTGTGTTAATTTGTTATCATTCCACACACTTTGCGAATTCGGGGTCAATGTGCATTAACACCGAAGAACACAACATGAAATAAGTAAAATCCAAGATTCTTCTTTCTATGTAGCTGGAACCGAAAACAACCTGTTTTGTTTTGTTTAGGCTTGTTAAACTTCGCTTTGCTATTTGTGGGTGAATGAACACCGAAAGAACAATCCAAGCTTATTCGTCTTTCTATTGTAATGGAACCAAAACACCTAAGCTTGATTTTGGCTGATAAGAAACATTTCACTCTGCGATTTTTGGACGAATGTGCATTCTAACCACAAAAACACCAATTTTGAAAGAAGCCCAATCAAAGCTTATTCGTCGTTTTTCTAGGCATATGAAAGCGAAAAGACGGTGTGATTTTGGTATTATTACACACACTTTGCGAATTCGGTGTCTATGTGCATTAAGACCGAAGAACACGACATGAAATAAGTAAAATCCAAGATTCTTCTTTCTATGTAGCTGGAACCGAAAACAACCTGTTTTGTTTTGTTTAGGCTTGTTAAGCTTCGCTTTGCTATTTGTGGGTGAATGAACACCGAAAGAATAATCCAACCTTCTTAATCCTCTTTCTATTGTGATGGAACCAAAACACCTAAGCTTGATTTTGGCTGATAAGAAACATTTCACTCTGCAATTTTTGGGTGAATGTGCATTCTAACCACAAAAACACCAATTTTGAAAGAAGCCCAATCAAAGCTTATTCGTCGTCTTTCTACGCATATGAAAGCGAAAAGACGGTGTGGTGTTATTTTGGTATCATTACACACACTTTGCGAATTCGGTGTCTATGTGCATTAACACCGAAGAACACGACATGAAATAAGTAAAATCCAAGATTCTTCTTTCTATGTAGCTGGAACCGAAAACAACCTGTTTTGTTTTGTTTAGGCTTGTTAAACTTCGCTTTGCTATTTGTGGGTGAATGAACACCAAAAGAACAATCCAAGCTTGTTAGTCCTCTTTCTATTGTGATGGAACCAAAAGACCTAAGCTTGATTTTGGCTGATAAGAAACATTTCACTCTGCGATTTTGAGGTGAATGTGCATTTTAACCACAAAGACACCCATTTTGAAATAAGCCCAATCAAAGCTTATTCGTCGTCCTTTACGCATATGAAAGCGAAAAGACGGTGTGGTGTTATTTTGGTATCATTACACACACTTTGCGAATTCGGTGTCTATGTGCATTAAGACCGAAGAACACGACATGAAATAAGTAAAATCCAAGATTCTTCTTTCTATGTACCTGGAAACCAAAACAACCTGTTTTGTTTTGTTTAGGCTTGTTAAACTTCGCTTTGCTATTTGTGGGTGAATGAACACCGAAAGAACCATCCAAGCTTCTTAGTCCTCTTTCTATTGTGATGGAACCAAAACACCTAAGCTTGATTTTGGTTGATAAGAAACATTTCACTCTGCGATTCTTGGGCGAATGTGCATTCTAACCACAAAAACACCAAATTTGAAATAAGCCCAATCAAAGCTTATTCGTCGTCATTCTACGCATATGAAAGCGAAAAGACGGTGTGGTGTTATTTTGGTATCATTACACACACTTTGCGAATTCGGTGTCAAAGTGCATTAACACCGAAGAACACGACATGAAATAAGCAAAATCCAACATTCTTCTTTCTATGTAGCTGGAACCCAAAACAACCTTTTTTGTTGTGTTTAGGCATGTTAAACTTCACTTTGCTATTTGTGGGCTTATTCGTCCTCTTTCTATTGTGATGGAACCAAAACACCTAAGCTTGATTTTGGTTGATAAGAAACATTTCACTCTGCGATTTTTGGGTGAATGTGCATTCTAACCACAAAAACACCAATTTTGAAATAAGCCCAATCAAAGCTTATTTGTCGTCTTTCTACGCATATGAAAGCGAAAAGACGGTGTGGTGTTATTTTGGTATCATTCCACACACTTTGCGAATTCGGGGTCAATGTGCATTAACACCGAAGAACACAACATGAAATAAGTAAAATCCAAGAATCTTCTTTCTATGTAGCTGGAACCGAAAACAACCTGTTTTGTTTTGTTTAGGCTTGTTAAACTTCGCTTTGCTATTTGAGGGTGAATGAACACCGAAAGAACAATCCAAGCTTATTTGTCTTTCTATTGTAATGGAACCAAAACACCTAAGCTTGATTTTGGCTGATAAGAAACATTTCACTCTGCGATTTTTGGGCGAATGTGCATTCTAACCACAAAAACACCAATTTTGAAAGAAGCCCAATCAAAGCTTATTCGTCGTTTTTCTAGGCATATGAAAGCGACAAGACGGTGTGATTTTGGTATTATTACACACACTTTGCGAATTCGGTGTCTATGTGCATTAAGACCGAAGAACACGACATGAAATAAGTAAAATCCAAGATTCTTCTTTCTATGTAGCTGGAACCGAAAACAACCTGTTTTGTTTTGTTTAGGCTTGTTAAGCTTCGCTTTGCTATTTGTGGGTGAATGAACACCGAAAGAACAATCCAAGCTTCTTAATCCTCTTTCTATTGTGATGGAACCAAAACACCTAAGCTTGATTTTGGCTGATAAGAAACATTTCACTCTGCAATTTTTGGGTGAATGTGCATTCTAACCACAAAAACACCAATTTTGAAAGAAGCCCAATCAAAGCTTATTCGTCGTCTTTCTACGCATATGAAAGCGAAAAGACGGTGTGGTGTTATTTTGGTATCATTACACACACTTTGCGAATTCGGTGTCTATGTGCATTAACACCGAAGAACACGACATGAAATAAGTAAAATCCAAGATTCTTCTTTCTATGTAGCTGGAACCGAAAACAACCTGTTTTGTTTTGTTTAGGCTTGTTAAACTTCGCTTTGCTATTTGTGGGTGAATGAACACCGAAAGAACAATCCAAGCTTGTTAGTCCTCTTTCTATTGTGATGGAACCAAAACACCTAAGCTTGATTTTGGTTGATAAGAAACATTTCACTCTCCGATTTTTGGGTGAATGTGCATTCTAACCACAAAAACACCAAATTTGAAATAAGCCCAATCAAAGCTTATTCGTCGTCTTTCTACGCATATGAAAGCGAAAAGACGGTGTTGTGTTATTTTGGTATCATTACACACACTTTGAGAATTCGGTGTCAAAGTGTATTAACACTGAAGAACACGACATGAAATAAGCAAAATCCAACATTCTTCTTTCTATGTAGCTGGAACCCAAAACAACCTTTTTTGTTGTCTTTAGGCATGTTAAACTTCACTTTGCTATTTGTGGGTGAATGAACACCGAAAGAACAATCCAAGCTTATTCGTCCTCTTTCTATTGTGATGGAACCAAAACACCTAAGCTTCATTTTGGTTGATAAGAAACATTTCCCTCTGCGATTTTTGGGTGAATGTGCATTCTAACCACAAAAACACCAAATTTGAAATAAGCCCAATCAAAGCTTATTCGTCCTCTTTCTACGCATATGAAAGTGGAAAGACGGTGTGGTGTTATTTTGGTATCATTACACAATCTTTGCGATTTCTGGATCAATGTGCATTAACATCGAAGAACAGGACATGAAATAAGCAAAATCCAACATTCTTCTTTCTATGTAGCTGGAACCCAAAACAACCTTTTTTGTTGTGTTTAGGCATGTTAAACTTCACTTTGCTATTTGTGGGCTTATTCGTCCTCTTTCTATTGTGATGGAACCAAAACACCTAAGCTTGATTTTGGTTGATAAGAAACATTTCACTCTGCGATTTTTGGGTGAATGTGCATTCTAACCACAAAAACACCAATTTTGAAATAAGCCCAATCAAAGCTTATTCGTCGTCTTTCTACGCATATGAAAGTGAAAAGACGGTGTTGTGTTAATTTGGTATCATTCCACACACTTTGCGAATTCGGGGTCAATGTGCATTAACACCGAAGAACACAACATGAAATAAGTAAAATCCAAGATTCTTCTTTCTATGTAGCTGGAACCGAAAACAACCTGTTTTGTTTTGTTTAGGCTTGTTAAACTTCGCTTTGCTATTTGTGGGTGAATGAACACCGAAAGAACAATCCAAGCTTATTCGTCTTTCTATTGTGATGGAACCAAAACACCTAAGCTTGATTTTGGTTGATAAGAAACATTTCACTCTGCGATTTTTGGGCGAATGTGCATTCTAACCACAAAAACACCAATTTTGAAATAAGCCCAATCAAAGCTTATTCGTCGTCTTTCTACGCATATGAAAGCGAAAAGACGGTGTGGTGTTATTTTGGTATCATTACACACACTTTGCGAATTCGGTGTCTATGTGCATTAACACCGAAGAACACAACATGAAATAAGTAAAATCCAAGATTCTTCTTTCTATGTAGCTGGAACCGAAAACAACCTGTTTTGTTTTGTTTAGGCTTGTTAAACTTCGCTTTGCTATTTGTGGGTGAATGAACACCGAAAGAACAATCCAAGCTTATTCGTCTTTCTATTGTGATGGAACCAAAACACCTAAGCTTGATTTTGGTTGATAAGAAACATTTCACTCTGCGATTTTTGGGCGAATGTGCATTCTAACCACAAAAACACCAATTTTGAAAGAAGCCCAATCAAAGCTTATTCGTCGTCTTTCTACGCATATGAAAGCGAAAAGACGGTGTGGTGTTATTTTGGTATCATTCCACACACTTTGCGAATTCGGGGTCAATGTGCATTAACACCGAAGAACACAACATGAAATAAGTAAAATCCAAGATTCTTCTTTCTATGTAGCTGGAACCGAAAACAACCTGTTTTGTTTTGTTTAGGCTTGTTAAGCTTCGCTTTGCTATTTGTGGGTGAATGAACACCGAAAGAACAATCCAAGCTTCTTAATCCTCTTTCTATTGTGATGGAACCAAAACACCTAAGCTTCATTTTGGTTGATAAGAAACATTTCCCTCTGCGATTTTTGGGTGAATGTGCATTCTAACCACAAAAACACCAAATTTGAAATAAGCCCAATCAAAGCTTATTCGTCGTCTTTCTAATCATATGAAAGTGAAAAGACGGTGTTGTGTTATTTTGGTATCATTCCACACACTTTGCGAATTCGGTATCAATGTTCATTAACACCGAAGAACACGACATGAAATAAGTAAAATCCAACATTCTTCTTTCTATGTAGCTGGAACCCAAAACAACCTTTTTTGTTGTGTTTAGGCATGTTAAACTTCACTTTGCTATTTGTGGGCTTATTCGTCCTCTTTCTATTGTGATGGAACCAAAACACCTAAGCTTGATTTTGGTTGATAAGAAACATTTCACTCTGCGATTTTTGGGTGAATGTGCATTCTAACCACAAAAACACCAATTTTGAAATAAGCCCAATCAAAGCTTATTCGTCGTCTTTCTACGCATATGAAAGTGAAAAGACGGTGTTGTGTTAATTTGGTATCATTCCACACACTTTGCAAATTCGGGGTCAATGTGCATTAACACCGAAGAACACAACATGAAATAAGTAAAATCCAAGATTCTTCTTTCTATGTAGCTGGAACCGAAAACAACCTGTTTTGTTTTGTTTAGGCTTGTTAAGCTTCGCTTTGCTATTTGTGCGTGAATGAACACCGAAAGAACAATCCAAGCTTCTTAATCCTCTTTCTATTGTGATGGAACCAAAACACCTAAGCTTGATTTTGGCTGATAAGAAACATTTCACTCTGCGATTTTTGGGTGAATGTGCATTCTAACCACAAAAACACCAAATTTGAAATAAGCCCAATCAAAGCTTATTCGTCCTCTTTCTACGCATATGAAAGTGAAAAGACGGTGTGGTGTTATTTTGCTATCATTACACAATCTTTGCGATTTCTGGATCAATGTGCATTAACACCGAAGAACACGACATGAAATAAGCAAAATCCAACATTCTTCTTTCTATGTAGCTGGAACCCAAAACAACCTTTTTGTTGTGTTTAGGCATGTTAAACTTCACTTTGCTATTTGTGGGCTTATTCGTCCTCTTTCTATTGTGATGGAACCAAAACACCTAAGCTTGATTTTGGTTGATAAGAAACATTTCACTCTGCGATTTTTGGGTGAATGTGCATTCTAACCACAAAAACACCAATTTTGAAATAAGCCCAATCAAAGCTTATTCATCGTCTTTCTACGCATATGAAAGTGAAAAGACGGTGTTGTGTTAATTTGGTATCATTCCACACACTTTGCGAATTCGGGGTCAATGTGCATTAACACCGAAGAACACAACATGAAATAAGCAAAATCCAACATTCTTCTTTCTATGTAGCTGGAACCGAAAACAACCTGTTTTGTTTTGTTTAGGCTTGTTAAACTTCGCTCTGCTATTTGTGGGTGAATGAACACCGAAAGAACAATCCAAGCTTATTCGTCTTTCTATTGTGATGGAACCAAAACACCTAAGCTTGATTTTGGCTGATAAGAAACATTTCACTCTGCGATTTTTGGGCGAATGTGCATTCTAACCACAAAAACACCAATTTTGAAAGAAGCCCAATCAAAGCTTCTTCGTCGTTTTTCTAGGCATATGAAAGCGAAAAGACGGTGTGGTGTTATTTTGGTATTATTACACACACTTTGCGAATTCGGTGTCTATGTGCATTAACACCGAAGAACACGACATGAAATAAGTAAAATCCAAGATTCTTCGTTCTATGTAGCTGGAACCGAAAACAACCTGTTTTGTTTTGTTTAGGCTTGTTAAGCTTCGCTTTGCTATTTGTGGGTGAATGAACACCGAAAGAACAATCCAAGCTTCTTAATCCTCTTTCTATTGTGATGGAACCAAAACACCTAAGCTTGATTTTGGCTGATAAGAAACATTTCACTCTGCGATTTTTGGGTGAATGTGCATTCTAACCACAAAAACACCAAATTTGAAATAAGCCCAATCAAAGCTTATTCGTCCTCTTTCTACGCATATGAAAGCGAAAAGACGGTGTGGTGTTATTTTGGTATCATTACACACACTTTGCGAATTCGGTGTCAAAGTGCATTAACACCGAAGAACACGACATGAAATAAGCAAAATCCAACATTCTTCTTTCTATGTAGCTGGAACCCAAAACAACCTTTTTTGTTGTGTTTAGGCATGTTAAACTTCACTTTGCTATTTGTGGGTGAATGAACACCGAAAGAACAATCCAAGCTTATTCGTCCTCTTTCTATTGTGATGGAACCAAAACACCTAAGCTTGATTTTGGTTGATAAGAAACATTTCCCTCTGCGATTTTTGGGTGAATGTGCATTCTAACCACAAAAACACCAAATTTGAAATAAGCCCAATCAAAGCTTATTCGTCCTCTTTCTACGCATATGAAAGTGGAAAGACGGTGTGGTGTTATTTTGGTATCATTACACAATCTTTGCGATTTCTGGATCAATGTGCATTAACACCGAAGAACACGACATGAAATAAGCAAAATCCAACATTCTTCTTTCTATGTAGCTGGAACCCAAAACAACCTTTTTTGTTGTGTTTAGGCATGTTAAACTTCACTTTGCTATTTGTGGGCTTATTCGTCCTCTTTCTATTGTGATGGAACCAAAACACCTAAGCTTGATTTTGGTTGATAAGAAACATTTCACTCTGCGATTTTTGGGTGAATGTGCATTCTAACCACAAAAACACCAATTTTGAAATAAGCCCAATCAAAGCTTATTCGTCGTCTTTCTACGCATATGAAAGTGAAAAGACGGTGTTGTGTTAATTTGGTATCATTCCACACACTTTGTGAATTCGGGGTCAATGTGCATTAACACCGAAGAACACAACATGAAATAAGTAAAATCCATGATTCTTCTTTCTATGTAGCTGGAACCGAAAACAACCTGTTTTGTTTTGTTTAGGCTTGTTAAACTTCGCTTTGCTATTTGTGGGTGAATGAACACCGAAAGAACAATCCAAGCTTATTCGTCTTTCTATTGTGATGGAACCAAAACACCTAAGCTTGATTTTGGTTGATAAGAAACATTTCACTCTGCGATTTTTGGGCGAATGTGCATTCTAACCACAAAAACACCAATTTTGAAAGAAGCCCAATCAAAGCTTATTCGTCGTTTTTCTAGGCATATGAAAGCGAACAGACGGTGTGGTGTTATTTTGGTATTATTACACACACTTTGCGAATTCGGTGTCTATGTGCATTAACACCGAAGAACACGACATGAAATAAGTAAAATCCAAGATTCTTCTTTCTATGTAGCTGGAACCGAAAACAAACTGTTTTGTTTTGTTTAGGCTTGTTAAGCTTCGCTTTGCTATTTGTGGGTGAATGAACACCGAAAGAACAATCCAAGCTTCTTAATCCTCTTTCTATTGTGATGGAACCAAAACACCTAAGCTTGATTTTGGCTGATAAGAAACATTTCACTCTGCGATTTTTGGGTGAATGTGCATTCTAACCACAAAAACACCAAATTTGAAATAAGCCCAATCAAAGCTTATGCGTCCTCTTTCTACGCATATGAAAGTGAAAACACGGTGTGGTGTTATTTTGCTATCATTACACAATCTTTGCGATTTCTGGATCAATGTGCATTAACACCGAAGAACACGACATGAAATAAGCAAAATCCAACATTCTTCTTTCTATGTAGCTGGAACCCAAAACAACCTTTTTTGTTGTGTTTAGGCATGTTAAACTTCACTTTGCTATTTGTGGGCTTATTCGTCCTCTTTCTATTGTGATGGAACCAAAACACCTAAGCTTGATTTTGGTTGATAAGAAACATTTCACTCTGCGATTTTTGGGTGAATGTGCATTCTAACCACAAAAACACCAATTTTGAAATAAGCCCAATCAAAGCTTATTCGTCGTCTTTCTACGCATATGAAAGTGAAAAGACGGTGTTGTGTTAATTTGGTATCATTCCACACACTTTGCGAATTCGGGGTCAATGTGCATTAACACCGAAGAACACAACATGAAATAAGTAAAATCCAAGATTCTTCTTTCTATGTAGCTGGAACCGAAAACAACCTGTTTTGTTTTGTTTAGGCTTGTTAAACTTCGCTTTACTATTTGTGGGTGAATGAACACCGAAAGAACAATCCAAGCTTATTCGTCTTTCTATTGTGATGGAACCAAAACACCTAAGCTTGATTTTGGCTGATAAGAAACATTTCACTCTGCGATTTTTGGGCGAATGTGCATTCTAACCACAAAAACACCAATTTTGAAAGAAGCCCAATCAAAGCTTATTCGTCGTTTTTCTAGGCATATGAAAGCGAAAAGACGGTGTGGTGTTATTTTGGTATCATTACACACACTTTGCGAATTCGATGTCTATGTGCATTAACACCGAAGAACACGACATGAAATAAGTAAAATCCAAGATTCTTCGTTCTATGTAGCTGGAACCGAAAACAACCTGTTTTGTTTTGTTTAGGCTTGTTAAGCTTCGCTTTGCTATTTGTGGGTGAATGAACACCGAAAGCACAATCCAAGCTTCTTAATCCTCTTTCTATTGTGATGGAACCAAAACACCTAAGCTTGATTTTGGCTGATAAGAAACATTTCACTCTGCGATTTTTGGGTGAATGTGCATTCTAACCCCAAAAACACCAAATTTGAAATAAGCCCAATCAAAGCTTATTCGTCCTCTTTCTACGCATATGAAAGTGGAAAGACGGTGTGGTGTTATTTTGGTATCATTACACAATCTTTGCGATTTCTGGATCAATGTGCATTAACACCGAAGAACACGACATGAAATAAGCAAAATCCAACATTCTTCTTTCTATGTAGCTGGAACCCAAAACAACCTTTTTTGTTGTGTTTAGGCATGTTAAACTTCACTTTGCTATTTGTGGGCTTATTCGTCCTCTTTCTATTGTGATGGAACCAAAACACCTAAGCTTGATTTTGGTTGATAAGAAACATTTCACTCTGCGATTTTTGGGTGAATGTGCATTCTAACCACAAAAACACCAAATTTGAAATAAGCCCAATCAAAGCTTATTCGTCGTCTTTCTAATCATATGAAAGTGAAAAGACGGTGTTGTGTTATTTTGGTATCAATCCACACACTTTGCGAATTCGGTATCAATGTTCATTAACACCGAAGAACACGACATGAAATAAGTAAAATCCAACATTCTTCTTTCTATGTAGCTGGAACCCAAAACAACCTTTTTTGTTGTGTTTAGGCATGTTAAACTTCACTTTGCTATTTGTGGGCTTATTCGTCCTCTTTCTATTGTGATGGAACCAAAACACCTAAGCTTGATTTTGGTTGATAAGAAACATTTCACTCTGCGATTTTTGGGTGAATGTGCATTCTAACCACAAAAACACCAAATTTGAAATAAGCCCAATCAAAGCTTATTCCTCGTCTTTCTACGCATATGAAAGTGAAAAGACGGTGTTGTGTTAATTTGGTATCATTCCACACACTTTGCGAATTCGGGGTCAATGTGCATTAACACCGAAGAACACAACATGAAATAAGTAAAATCCAAGATTCTTCTTTCTATGTAGCTGGAAACCAAAACAACCTGTTTTGTTTTGTTTAGGCTTGTTAAGCTTCGCTTTGCTATTTGTGGGTGAATGAACACCGAAAGAACAATCCAAGCTTATTCGTCCTCTTTCTATTGTGATGGAACCAAAACACCTAAGCTTGATTTTGGTTGATAAGAAACATTTCCCTCTGCGATTTTTGGGTGAATGTGCATTCTAACCACAAAAACACCAAATTTGAAATAAGCCCAATCAAAGCTTATTCCTCGTCTTTCTACGCATATGAAAGTGAAAAGACGGTGTTGTGTTAATTTGGTATCATTCCACACACTTTGTGAATTCGGGGTCAATGTGCATTAACACCGAAGAACACAACATGAAATAAGTAAAATCCATGATTCTTCTTTCTATGTAGCTGGAACCGAAAACAACCTGTTTTGTTTTGTTTAGGCTTGTTAAACTTCGCTTTGCTATTTGTGGGTGAATGAACACCGAAAGAACAATCCAAGCTTATTCGTCTTTCTATTGTGATGGAACCAAAACACCTAAGCTTGATTTTGGTTGATAAGAAACATTTCACTCTGCGATTTTTGGGCGAATGTGCATTCTAACCACAAAAACACCAATTTTGAAAGAAGCCCAATCAAAGCTTATTCGTCGTTTTTCTAGGCATATGAAAGCGAACAGACGGTGTGGTGTTATTTTGGTATTATTACACACACTTTGCGAATTCGGTGTCTATGTGCATTAACACCGAAGAACACGACATGAAATAAGTAAAATCCAAGATTCTTCTTTCTATGTAGCTGGAACCGAAAACAAACTGTTTTGTTTTGTTTAGGCTTGTTAAGCTTCGCTTTGCTATTTGTGGGTGAATGAACACCGAAAGAACAATCCAAGCTTCTTAATCCTCTTTCTATTGTGATGGAACCAAAACACCTAAGCTTGATTTTGGCTGATAAGAAACATTTCACTCTGCGATTTTTGGGTGAATGTGCATTCTAACCACAAAAACACCAAATTTGAAATAAGCCCAATCAAAGCTTATGCGTCCTCTTTCTACGCATATGAAAGTGAAAACACGGTGTGGTGTTATTTTGCTATCATTACACAATCTTTGCGATTTCTGGATCAATGTGCATTAACACCGAAGAACACGACATGAAATAAGCAAAATCCAACATTCTTCTTTCTATGTAGCTGGAACCCAAAACAACCTTTTTTGTTGTGTTTAGGCATGTTAAACTTCACTTTGCTATTTGTGGGCTTATTCGTCCTCTTTCTATTGTGATGGAACCAAAACACCTAAGCTTGATTTTGGTTGATAAGAAACATTTCACTCTGCGATTTTTGGGTGAATGTGCATTCTAACCACAAAAACACCAATTTTGAAATAAGCCCAATCAAAGCTTATTCGTCGTCTTTCTACGCATATGAAAGTGAAAAGACGGTGTTGTGTTAATTTGGTATCATTCCACACACTTTGCGAATTCGGGGTCAATGTGCATTAACACCGAAGAACACAACATGAAATAAGTAAAATCCAAGATTCTTCTTTCTATGTAGCTGGAACCGAAAACAACCTGTTTTGTTTTGTTTAGGCTTGTTAAACTTCGCTTTACTATTTGTGGGTGAATGAACACCGAAAGAACAATCCAAGCTTATTCGTCTTTCTATTGTGATGGAACCAAAACACCTAAGCTTGATTTTGGCTGATAAGAAACATTTCACTCTGCGATTTTTGGGCGAATGTGCATTCTAACCACAAAAACACCAATTTTGAAAGAAGCCCAATCAAAGCTTATTCGTCGTTTTTCTAGGCATATGAAAGCGAAAAGACGGTGTGGTGTTATTTTGGTATCATTACACACACTTTGCGAATTCGGTGTCTATGTGCATTAACACCGAAGAACACGACATGAAATAAGTAAAATCCAAGATTCTTCGTTCTATGTAGCTGGAACCGAAAACAACCTGTTTTGTTTTGTTTAGGCTTGTTAAGCTTCGCTTTGCTATTTGTGGGTGAATGAACACCGAAAGCACAATCCAAGCTTCTTAATCCTCTTTCTATTGTGATGGAACCAAAACACCTAAGCTTGATTTTGGCTGATAAGAAACATTTCACTCTGCGATTTTTGGGTGAATGTGCATTCTAACCACAAAAACACCAAATTTGAAATAAGCCCAATCAAAGCTTATTCGTCCTCTTTCTACGCATATGAAAGTGGAAAGACGGTGTGGTGTTATTTTGGTATCATTACACAATCTTTGCGATTTCTGGATCAATGTGCATTAACACCGAAGAACACGACATGAAATAAGCAAAATCCAACATTCTTCTTTCTATGTAGCTGGAACCCAAAACAACCTTTTTTGTTGTGTTTAGGCATGTTAAACTTCACTTTGCTATTTGTGGGCTTATTCGTCCTCTTTCTATTGTGATGGAACCAAAACACCTAAGCTTGATTTTGGTTGATAAGAAACATTTCACTCTGCGATTTTTGGGTGAATGTGCATTCTAACCACAAAAACACCAAATTTGAAATAAGCCCAATCAAAGCTTATTCGTCGTCTTTCTAATCATATGAAAGTGAAAAGACGGTGTTGTGTTATTTTGGTATCATTCCACACACTTTGCGAATTCGGTATCAATGTTCATTAACACCGAAGAACACGACATGAAATAAGTAAAATCCAACATTCTTCTTTCTATGTAGCTGGAACCCAAAACAACCTTTTTTGTTGTGTTTAGGCATGTTAAACTTCACTTTGCTATTTGTGGGCTTATTCGTCCTCTTTCTATTGTGATGGAACCAAAACACCTAAGCTTGATTTTGGTTGATAAGAAACATTTCACTCTGCGATTTTTGGGTGAATGTGCATTCTAACCACAAAAACACCAAATTTGAAATAAGCCCAATCAAAGCTTATTCCTCGTCTTTCTACGCATATGAAAGTGAAAAGACGGTGTTGTGTTAATTTGGTATCATTCCACACACTTTGCGAATTCGGGGTCAATGTGCATTAACACCGAAGAACACAACATGAAATAAGTAAAATCCAAGATTCTTCTTTCTATGTAGCTGGAAACCAAAACAACCTGTTTTGTTTTGTTTAGGCTTGTTAAGCTTCGCTTTGCTATTTGTGGGTGAATGAACACCGAAAGAACAATCCAAGCTTATTCGTCCTCTTTCTATTGTGATGGAACCAAAACACCTAAGCTTGATTTTGGTTGATAAGAAACATTTCCCTCTGCGATTTTTGGGTGAATGTGCATTCTAACCACAAAAACACCAAATTTGAAATAAGCCCAATCAAAGCTTATTCGTCCTCTTTCTACGCATATGAAAGTGAAAAGACGGTGTGGTGTTATTTTGGTATCATTACACAATCTTTGCGATTTCTGGATCAATGTGCATTAACACCGAAGAACACGACATGAAATAAGCAAAATCCAACATTCTTCTTTCTATGTAGCTGGAACCCAAAACAACCTTTTTTGTTGTGTTTAGGCATGTTAAACTTCACTTTGCTATTTGTGGGCTTATTCGTCCTCTTTCTATTGTGATGGAACCAAAACACCTAAGCTTGATTTTGGTTGATAAGAAACATTTCACTCTGCGATTTTTGGGTGAATGTGCATTCTAACCACAAAAACACCAAATTTGAAATAAGCCCAATCAAAGCTTATTCGTCGTCTTTCTATGCATATGAAAGCGAAAAGACGGTGTGGTGTTATTTTGGTATCATTACACACACTTTGCGAATTCGGTGTCAAAGTGCATTAACACCAAAGAACACGACATGAAATAAGCAAAATCGAACATTCTTCTTTCTATGTAGCTGGAACCCAAAACAACCTTTTTTGTTGTGTTTAGGCATGTTAAACTTCACTTTGCTATTTGTGGGTGAATGAACACCGAAAGAACAATCCAAGCTTATTCGTCGTCTTTCTGTTGTGATGGAACCAAAACACCTAAGCTTGATTTTGGTTGATAAGAAACATTTCACTCTGCGATTTTGGAGTGAATGTGCATTCTAACCACAAAAACACCAATTTTGAAAGAAGCCCAATCAAAGCTTATTCGTCGTCTTTTACGCATATGAAAGCGAAAAGACGGTGTTGTGTTATTTTGGTATCATTACACACACTTTGCGAATTCGGTGTCAATGTGCATTAACACCGAAGAACACGACATGAAATAAGCAAAATCCAATATTTTTCTTTCTATGTAGCTGGAACCGAAAACGACCTGTTTTGTTTTGTTTAGGCTTGTTAAACTTCGGTTTGCTATTTTTGGGTGATTGAACACCGAAAGAACAATCCAAGCTTATTCGCCCTCTTTCTATTGTGATGGAACCAAAACACCTAAGCTTGATTTTGGCTGATAAGAAATATTTCACTCTGCGATTTTTGGGCGAATGTGCATTCTAACCACAAAAACACCAAATTTGAAATAAGCCCAATCAAAGCTTATTCGTCGTCTTCCTACGCATATGAAAGCGAAAAGACGGTGTGGTGTTATTTTGGTATCATTACACACACTTTGCGAATTCGGTGTCAAAGTGCATTAACACCGAAGAACACGACATGAAATAAGCAAAATCCAACATTCTTCTTTCTATGTAGCTGGAACCCAAAACAACCTTTTTTGTTGTGTTTAGGCATGTTAAACTTCACTTTGCTATTTGTGGGCTTATTCGTCCTCTTTCTATTGTGATGGAACCAAAACACCTAAGCTTGATTTTGGTTGATAAGAAACATTTCACTCTGCGATTTTTGGGTGAATGTGCATTCTAACCACAAAAACACCAAATTTGAAATAAGCCCAATCAAAGCTTATTCGTCGTCTTTCTAATCATATGAAAGTGAAAAGACGGCGTTGTGTTATTTTGGTATCATTCCACACACTTTGCGAATTCGGTATCAATGTTCATTAACACCGAAGAACACGACATGAAATAAGTAAAATCCAACATTCTTCTTTCTATGTAGCTGGAACCCAAAACAACCTTTTTTGTTGTGTTTAGGCATGTTAAACTTCACTTTGCTATTTGTGGGCTTATTCGTCCTCTTTCTATTGTGATGGAACCAAAACACCTAAGCTTGATTTTGGTTGATAAGAAACATTTCACTCTGCGATTTTTGGGTGAATGTGCATTCTAACCACAAAAACACCAAATTTGAAATAAGCCCAATCAAAGCTTATTCGTCGTCTTTCTACGCATATGAAAGTGAAAAGACGGTGTTGTGTTAATTTGGTATCATTCCACACACTTTGCGAATTCGGGGTCAATGTGCATTAACACCGAAGAACACAACATGAAATAAGTAAAATCCAAGATTCTTCTTTCTATGTAGCTGGAACCGAAAACAACCTGTTTTGTTTTGTTTAGGCTTGTTAAACTTCGCTTTGCTATTTGTGGGTGAATGAACACCGAAAGAACAATCCAAGCTTCTTAGTCCTCTTTCTATTGTGATGGAACCAAAACACCTAAGCTTGATTTTGGTTGATAAGAAACATTTCCCTCTGCGATTTTTGGGTGAATGTGCATTCTAACCACAAAAACACCAAATTTGAAATAAGCCCAATCAAAGCTTATTCGTCCTCTTTCTACGCATATGAAAGTGGAAAGACGGTGTGGTGTTATTTTGGTATCATTACACAATCTTTGCGATTTCTGGATCAATGTGCATTAACACCGAAGAACACGACATGAAATAAGCAAAATCCAACATTCTTCTTTCTATGTAGCTGGAACCCAAAACAACCTTTTTTGTTGTGTTTAGGCATGTTAAACTTCACTTTGCTATTTGTGGGCTTATTCGTCCTCTTTCTATTGTGATGGAACCAAAACACCTAAGCTTGATTTTGGTTGATAAGAAACATTTCACTCTGCGATTTTTGGGTGAATGTGCATTCTAACCACAAAAACACCAAATTTGAAATAAGCCCAATCAAAGCTTATTCGTCGTCTTTCTAATCATATGAAAGTGAAAAGACGGTGTTGTGTTATTTTGGTATCATTCCACACACTTTGCGAATTCGGTATCAATGTTCATTAACACCGAAGAACACGACATGAAATAAGTAAAATCCAACATTCTTCTTTCTATGTAGCTGGAACCCAAAACAACCTTTTTTGTTGTGTTTAGGCATGTTAAACTTCACTTTGCTATTTGTGGGCTTATTCGTCCTCTTTCTATTGTGATGGAACCAAAACACCTAAGCTTGATTTTGGTTGATAAGAAACATTTCACTCTGCGATTTTTGGGTGAATGTGCATTCTAACCACAAAAACACCAAATTTGAAATAAGCCCAATCAAAGCTTATTCCTCGTCTTTCTACGCATATGAAAGTGAAAAGACGGTGTTGTGTTAATTTGGTATCATTCCACACACTTTGCGAATTCGGGGTCAATGTGCATTAACACCGAAGAACACAACATGAAATAAGTAAAATCCAAGATTCTTCTTTCTATGTAGCTGGAAACCAAAACAACCTGTTTTGTTTTGTTTAGGCTTGTTAAGCTTCGCTTTGCTATTTGTGGGTGAATGAACACCGAAAGAACAATCCAAGCTTATTCGTCCTCTTTCTATTGTGATGGAACCAAAACACCTAAGCTTGATTTTGGTTGATAAGAAACATTTCCCTCTGCGATTTTTGGGTGAATGTGCATTCTAACCACAAAAACACCAAATTTGAAATAAGCCCAATCAAAGCTTATTCGTCCTCTTTCTACGCATATGAAAGTGAAAAGACGGTGTGGTGTTATTTTGGTATCATTACACAATCTTTGCGATTTCTGGATCAATGTGCATTAACACCGAAGAACACGACATGAAATAAGCAAAATCCAACATTCTTCTTTCTATGTAGCTGGAACCCAAAACAACCTTTTTTGTTGTGTTTAGGCATGTTAAACTTCACTTTGCTATTTGTGGGCTTATTCGTCCTCTTTCTATTGTGATGGAACCAAAACACCTAAGCTTGATTTTGGTTGATAAGAAACATTTCACTCTGCGATTTTTGGGTGAATGTGCATTCTAACCACAAAAACACCAAATTTGAAATAAGCCCAATCAAAGCTTATTCGTCGTCTTTCTATGCATATGAAAGCGAAAAGACGGTGTGGTGTTATTTTGGTATCATTACACACACTTTGCGAATTCGGTGTCAAAGTGCATTAACACCAAAGAACACGACATGAAATAAGCAAAATCGAACATTCTTCTTTCTATGTAGCTGGAACCCAAAACAACCTTTTTTGTTGTGTTTAGGCATGTTAAACTTCACTTTGCTATTTGTGGGTGAATGAACACCGAAAGAACAATCCAAGCTTATTCGTCGTCTTTCTGTTGTGATGGAACCAAAACACCTAAGCTTGATTTTGGTTGATAAGAAACATTTCACTCTGCGATTTTGGAGTGAATGTGCATTCTAACCACAAAAACACCAATTTTGAAAGAAGCCCAATCAAAGCTTATTCGTCGTCTTTTACGCATATGAAAGCGAAAAGACGGTGTTGTGTTATTTTGGTATCATTACACACACTTTGCGAATTCGGTGTCAATGTGCATTAACACCGAAGAACACGACATGAAATAAGCAAAATCCAATATTTTTCTTTCTATGTAGCTGGAACCGAAAACGACCTGTTTTGTTTTGTTTAGGCTTGTTAAACTTCGCTTTGCTATTTTTGGGTGATTGAACACCGAAAGAACAATCCAAGCTTATTCGCCCTCTTTCTATTGTGATGGAACCAAAACACCTAAGCTTGATTTTGGCTGATAAGAAACATTTCACTCTGCGATTTTTGGGCGAATGTGCATTCTAACCACAAAAACACCAAATTTGAAATAAGCCCAATCAAAGCTTATTCGTCGTCTTCCTACGCATATGAAAGCGAAAAGACGGTGTGGTGTTATTTTGGTATCATTACACACACTTTGCGAATTCGGTGTCAAAGTGCATTAACACCGAAGAACACGACATGAAATAAGCAAAATCCAACATTCTTCTTTCTATGTAGCTGGAATCCAAAACAACCTTTTTTGTTCTGTTTAGGCATGTTAAACTTCACTTTGCTATTTGTGGGCTTATTCGTCCTCTTTCTGTTGTGATGGAACCAAAACACCTAAGCTTGATTTTGGTTGATAAGAAACATTTCACTCTGCGATTTTTGGGTGAATGTGCATTCTAACCACAAAAACACCAAATTTGAAATAAGCCCAATCAAAGCTTATTCGTCGTCTTTCTACGCATATGAAAGTGAAAAGACGGTGTTGTGTTAATTTGGTATCATTCCACACACTTTGCGAATTCGGGGTCAATGTGCATTAACACCGAAGAACACAACATGAAATAAGTAAAATCCAAGATTCTTCTTTCTATGTAGCTGGAACCGAAAACAACCTGTTTTGTTTTGTTTAGGCTTGTTAAACTTCGCTTTGCTATTTGTGGGTGAATGAACACCGAAAGAACAATCCAAGCTTCTTAGTCCTCTTTCTATTGTGATGGAACCAAAACACCTAAGCTTGATTTTGGTTGATAAGAAACATTTCACTCTGCGATTTTTGGGTGAATGTGCATTCTAACCACAAAAACACCAAATTTGAAATAAGCCCAATCAAAGCTTATTCGTCCTCTTTCTACGCATATGAAAGCGAAAAGACGGTGTGGTGTTATTTTGGTATCATTACACACACTTTGCGAATTCAGTGTCAAAGTGCATTAACACCGAAGAACACGACATGAAATAAGCAAAATCCAACATTCTTCTTTCTATGTAGCTGGAACCCAAAACAACCTTTTTTGTTGTGTTTAGGCATGTTAAACTTCACTTTGCTATTTGTGGGTGAATGAACACCGAAAGAACAATCCAAGCTTATTCGCCCTCTTTCTATTGTGATGGAACCAAAACACCTAAGCTTGATTTTGGCTGATAAGAAACATTTCCCTCTGCGATTTTTGGGCGAATGTGCATTCTAACCACAAAAACACCAAATTTGAAATAAGCCCAATCAAAGCTTATTCGTCCTCTTTCTACGCATATGAAAGTGAAAAGACGGTGTGGTGTTATTTTGGTATCATTACACAATCTTTGCGATTTCTGGATCAATGTGCATTAACACCGAAGAACACGACATGAAATAAGCAAAATCCAACATTCTTCTTTCTATGTAGCTGGAACCCAAAACAACCTTTTTTGTTGTGTTTAGGCATGTTAAACTTCACTTTGCTATTTGTGGGCTTATTCGTCCTCTTTCTATTGTGATGGAACCAAAACACCTAAGCTTGATTTTGGTTGATAAGAAACATTTCACTCTGCGATTTTTGGGTGAATGTGCATTCTAACCACAAAAACACCAAATTTGAAATAAGCCCAATCAAAGCTTATTCGTCGTCTTTCTACGCATATGAAAGTGAAAAGACGGTGTTGTGTTAATTTGGTATCATTCCACACACTTTGCGAATTCGGGGTCAATGTGCATTAACACCGAAGAACACAACATGAAATAAGTAAAATCCAAGATTCTTCTTTCTATGTAGCTGGAACCGAAAACAACCTGTTTTGTTTTGTTTAGGCTTGTTAAACTTCGCTTTGCTATTTGTGGGTGAATGAACACCGAAAGAACAATCCAAGCTTCTTAGTCCTCTTTCTATTGTGATGGAACCAAAACACCTAAGCTTGATTTTGGTTGATAAGAAACATTTCCCTCTGCGATTTTTGGGTGAATGTGCATTCTAACCACAAAAACACCAAATTTGAAATAAGCCCAATCAAAGCTTATTCGTCCTCTTTCTACGCATATGAAAGTGGAAAGACGGTGTGGTGTTATTTTGGTATCATTACACAATCTTTGCGATTTCTGGATCAATGTGCATTAACACCGAAGAACACGACATGAAATAAGCAAAATCCAACATTCTTCTTTCTATGTAGCTGGAACCCAAAACAACCTTTTTTGTTGTGTTTAGGCATGTTAAACTTCACTTTGCTATTTGTGGGCTTATTCGTCCTCTTTCTATTGTGATGGAACCAAAACACCTAAGCTTGATTTTGGTTGATAAGAAACATTTCACTCTGCGATTTTTGGGCGAATGTGCATTCTAACCACAAAAACACCAAATTTGAAATAAGCCCAATCAAAGCTTATTCGTCGTCATTCTACGCATATGAAAGCGAAAAGACGGTGTGGTGTTATTTTGGTATCATTACACACACTTTGCGAATTCGGTGTCAAAGTGCATTAACACCGAAGAACACGACATGAAATACGCAAAATCCAACATTCTTCTTTCTATGTAGCTGGAACCCAAAACAACCTTTTTTGTTGTGTTTAGGCATGTTAAACTTCACTTTGCTATTTGTGGGTGAATGAACACCGAAAGAACAATCCAAGCTTATTCGCCCTCTTTCTATTGTGATGGATCCAAAACACCCAAGCTTGATTTTGGCTGATAAGAAACATTTCACTCTGCGATTTTTGGGCGAATGTGCATTCTAACCACAAAAACACCAAATTTGAAATAAGCCCAATCAAAGCTTATTCGTCGTCTTCCTACGCATATGAAAGCGAAAAGACGGTGTGGTGTTATTTTGGTATCATTACACACACTTTGCGAATTCGGTGTCAAAGTGCATTAACACCGAAGAACACGACATGAAATAAGCAAAATCCAACATTCTTCTTTCTATGTAGCTGGAACCCAAAACAACCTTTTTTGTTGTGTTTAGGCATGTTAAACTTCACTTTGCTATTTGTGGGCTTATTCGTCCTCTTTCTATTGTGATGGAACCAAAAAACCAAAGCTTGATTTTGGTTGATAAGAAACATTTCACTCTGCGATTTTTGGGTGAATGTGCATTCTAACCACAAAAACACCAAATTTGAAATAAGCCCAATCAAAGCTTTTTCGTCGTCTTTCTAATCATATGAAAGTGAAAAGACGGCGTTGTGTTATTTTGGTATCATTCCACACACTTTGCGAATTCGGTATCAATGTTCATTAACACCGAAGAACACGACATGAAATAAGTAAAATCCAACATTCTTCTTTCTATGTAGCTGGAACCCAAAACAACCTTTTTTGTTGTGTTTAGGCATGTTAAACTTCACTTTGCTATTTGTGGGCTTATTCGTCCTCTTTCTATTGTGATGGAACCAAAACACCTAAGCTTGATTTTGGTTGATAAGAAACATTTCACTCTGCGATTTTTGGGTGAATGTGCATTCTAACCACAAAAACACCAATTTTGAAATAAGCCCAATCAAAGCTTATTCGTCGTCTTTCTACGCATATGAAAGTGAAAAGACGGTGTTGTGTTAATTTGGTATCATTCCACACACTTTGCGAATTCGGGGTCAATGTGCATTAACACCGAAGAACACAACATGAAATAAGTAAAATCCAAGATTCTTCTTTCTATGTAGCTGGAAACCAAAACAACCTGTTTTGTTTTGTTTAGGCTTGTTAAGCTTCGCTTTGCTATTTGTGGGTGAATGAACACCGAAAGAACAATCCAAGCTTATTCGTCCTCTTTCTATTGTGATGGAACCAAAACACCTAAGCTTGATTTTGGTTGATAAGAAACATTTCCCTCTGCGATTTTTGGGTGAATGTGCATTCTAACCACAAAAACACCAAATTTGAAATAAGCCCAATCAAAGCTTATTCGTCCTCTTTCTACGCATATGAAAGTGAAAAGACGGTGTGGTGTTATTTTGGTATCATTACACAATCTTTGCGATTTCTGGATCAATGTGCATTAACACCGAAGAACACGACATGAAATAAGCAAAATCCAACATTCTTCTTTCTATGTAGCTGGAACCCAAAACAACCTTTTTTGTTGTGTTTAGGCATGTTAAACTTCACTTTGCTATTTGTGGGCTTATTCGTCCTCTTTCTATTGTGATGGAACCAAAACACCTAAGCTTGATTTTGGTTGATAAGAAACATTTCACTCTGCGATTTTTGGGTGAATGTGCATTCTAACCACAAAAACACCAAATTTGAAATAAGCCCAATCAAAGCTTATTCGTCGTCTTTCTATGCATATGAAAGCGAAAAGACGGTGTGGTGTTATTTTGGTATCATTACACACACTTTGCGAATTCGGTGTCAAAGTGCATTAACACCAAAGAACACGACATGAAATAAGCAAAATCGAACATTCTTCTTTCTATGTAGCTGGAACCCAAAACAACCTTTTTTGTTGTGTTTAGGCATGTTAAACTTCACTTTGCTATTTGTGGGTGAATGAACACCGAAAGAACAATCCAAGCTTATTCGTCGTCTTTCTGTTGTGATGGAACCAAAACACCTAAGCTTGATTTTGGTTGATAAGAAACATTTCACTCTGCGATTTTGGAGTGAATGTGCATTCTAACCACAAAAACACCAATTTTGAAAGAAGCCCAATCAAAGCTTATTCGTCGTCTTTTACGCATATGAAAGCGAAAAGACGGTGTTGTGTTATTTTGGTATCATTACACACACTTTGCGAATTCGGTGTCAATGTGCATTAACACCGAAGAACACGACATGAAATAAGCAAAATCCAATATTTTTCTTTCTATGTAGCTGGAACCGAAAACGACCTGTTTTGTTTTGTTTAGGCTTGTTAAACTTCGGTTTGCTATTTTTGGGTGATTGAACACCGAAAGAACAATCCAAGCTTATTCGCCCTCTTTCTATTGTGATGGAACCAAAACACCTAAGCTTGATTTTGGCTGATAAGAAACATTTCACTCTGCGATTTTTGGGCGAATGTGCATTCTAACCACAAAAACACCAAATTTGAAATAAGCCCAATCAAAGCTTATTCGTCGTCTTCCTACGCATATGAAAGCGAAAAGACGGTGTGGTGTTATTTTGGTATCATTACACACACTTTGCGAATTCGGTGTCAAAGTGCATTAACACCGAAGAACACGACATGAAATAAGCAAAATCCAACATTCTTCTTTCTATGTAGCTGGAACCCAAAACAACCTTTTTTGTTGTGTTTAGGCATGTTAAACTTCACTTTGCTATTTGTGGGCTTATTCGTCCTCTTTCTATTGTGATGGAACCAAAACACCTAAGCTTGATTTTGGTTGATAAGAAACATTTCACTCTGCGATTTTTGGGTGAATGTGCATTCTAACCACAAAAACACCAAATTTGAAATAAGCCCAATCAAAGCTTATTCGTCGTCTTTCTACGCATATGAAAGTGAAAAGACGGTGTTGTGTTAATTTGGTATCATTCCACACACTTTGCGAATTCGGGGTCAATGTGCATTAACACCGAAGAACACAACATGAAATAAGTAAAATCCAAGATTCTTCTTTCTATGTAGCTGGAACCGAAAACAACCTGTTTTGTTTTGTTTAGGCTTGTTAAACTTCGCTTTGCTATTTGTGGGTGAATGAACACCGAAAGAACAATCCAAGCTTCTTAGTCCTCTTTCTATTGTGATGGAACCAAAACACCTAAGCTTGATTTTGGTTGATAAGAAACATTTCCCTCTGCGATTTTTGGGTGAATGTGCATTCTAACCACAAAAACACCAAATTTGAAATAAGCCCAATCAAAGCTTATTCGTCCTCTTTCTACGCATATGAAAGTGGAAAGACGGTGTGGTGTTATTTTGGTATCATTACACAATCTTTGCGATTTCTGGATCAATGTGCATTAACACCGAAGAACACGACATGAAATAAGCAAAATCCAACATTCTTCTTTCTATGTAGCTGGAACCCAAAACAACCTTTTTTGTTGTGTTTAGGCATGTTAAACTTCACTTTGCTATTTGTGGGCTTATTCGTCCTCTTTCTATTGTGATGGAACCAAAACACCTAAGCTTGATTTTGGTTGATAAGAAACATTTCACTCTGCGATTTTTGGGTGAATGTGCATTCTAACCACAAAAACACCAAATTTGAAATAAGCCCAATCAAAGCTTATTCGTCGTCTTTCTAATCATATGAAAGTGAAAAGACGGTGTTGTGTTATTTTGGTATCATTCCACACACTTTGCGAATTCGGTATCAATGTTCATTAACACCGAAGAACACGACATGAAATAAGTAAAATCCAACATTCTTCTTTCTATGTAGCTGGAACCCAAAACAACCTTTTTTGTTGTGTTTAGGCATGTTAAACTTCACTTTGCTATTTGTGGGCTTATTCGTCCTCTTTCTATTGTGATGGAACCAAAACACCTAAGCTTGATTTTGGTTGATAAGAAACATTTCACTCTGCGATTTTTGGGTGAATGTGCATTCTAACCACAAAAACACCAAATTTGAAATAAGCCCAATCAAAGCTTATTCCTCGTCTTTCTACGCATATGAAAGTGAAAAGACGGTGTTGTGTTAATTTGGTATCATTCCACACACTTTGCGAATTCGGGGTCAATGTGCATTAACACCGAAGAACACAACATGAAATAAGTAAAATCCAAGATTCTTCTTTCTATGTAGCTGGAAACCAAAACAACCTGTTTTGTTTTGTTTAGGCTTGTTAAGCTTCGCTTTGCTATTTGTGGGTGAATGAACACCGAAAGAACAATCCAAGCTTATTCGTCCTCTTTCTATTGTGATGGAACCAAAACACCTAAGCTTGATTTTGGTTGATAAGAAACATTTCCCTCTGCGATTTTTGGGTGAATGTGCATTCTAACCACAAAAACACCAAATTTGAAATAAGCCCAATCAAAGCTTATTCGTCCTCTTTCTACGCATATGAAAGTGAAAAGACGGTGTGGTGTTATTTTGGTATCATTACACAATCTTTGCGATTTCTGGATCAATGTGCATTAACACCGAAGAACACGACATGAAATAAGCAAAATCCAACATTCTTCTTTCTATGTAGCTGGAACCCAAAACAACCTTTTTTGTTGTGTTTAGGCATGTTAAACTTCACTTTGCTATTTGTGGGCTTATTCGTCCTCTTTCTATTGTGATGGAACCAAAACACCTAAGCTTGATTTTTGTTGATAAGAAACATTTCACTCTGCGATTTTTGGGTGAATGTGCATTCTAACCACAAAAACACCAAATTTGAAATAAGCCCAATCAAAGCTTATTCGTCGTCTTTCTATGCATATGAAAGCGAAAAGACGGTGTGGTGTTATTTTGGTATCATTACACACACTTTGCGAATTCGGTGTCAAAGTGCATTAACACCAAAGAACACGACATGAAATAAGCAAAATCGAACATTCTTCTTTCTATGTAGCTGGAACCCAAAACAACCTTTTTTGTTGTGTTTAGGCATGTTAAACTTCACTTTGCTATTTGTGGGTGAATGAACACCGAAAGAACAATCCAAGCTTATTCGTCGTCTTTCTGTTGTGATGGAACCAAAACACCTAAGCTTGATTTTGGTTGATAAGAAACATTTCACTCTGCGATTTTGGAGTGAATGTGCATTCTAACCACAAAAACACCAATTTTGAAAGAAGCCCAATCAAAGCTTATTCGTCGTCTTTTACGCATATGAAAGCGAAAAGACGGTGTTGTGTTATTTTGGTATCATTACACACACTTTGCGAATTCGGTGTCAATGTGCATTAACACCGAAGAACACGACATGAAATAAGCAAAATCCAATATTTTTCTTTCTATGTAGCTGGAACCGAAAACGACCTGTTTTGTTTTGTTTAGGCTTGTTAAACTTCGCTTTGCTATTTTTGGGTGATTGAACACCGAAAGAACAATCCAAGCTTATTCGCCCTCTTTCTATTGTGATGGAACCAAAACACCTAAGCTTGATTTTGGCTGATAAGAAACATTTCACTCTGCGATTTTTGGGCGAATGTGCATTCTAACCACAAAAACACCAAATTTGAAATAAGCCCAATCAAAGCTTATTCGTCGTCTTCCTACGCATATGAAAGCGAAAAGACGGTGTGGTGTTATTTTGGTATCATTACACACACTTTGCGAATTCGGTGTCAAAGTGCATTAACACCGAAGAACACGACATGAAATAAGCAAAATCCAACATTCTTCTTTCTATGTAGCTGGAACCCAAAACAACCTTTTTTGTTCTGTTTAGGCATGTTAAACTTCACTTTGCTATTTGTGGGCTTATTCGTCCTCTTTCTATTGTGATGGAACCAAAACACCTAAGCTTGATTTTGGTTGATAAGAAACATTTCACTCTGCGATTTTTGGGTGAATGTGCATTCTAACCACAAAAACACCAAATTTGAAATAAGCCCAATCAAAGCTTATTCGTCGTCTTTCTAATCATATGAAAGTGAAAAGACGGCGTTGTGTTATTTTGGTATCATTCCACACACTTTGCGAATTCGGTATCAATGTTCATTAACACCGAAGAACACGACATGAAATAAGTAAAATCCAACATTCTTCTTTCTATGTAGCTGGAACCCAAAACAACCTTTTTTGTTGTGTTTAGGCATGTTAAACTTCACTTTGCTATTTGTGGGCTTATTCGTCCTCTTTCTATTGTGATGGAACCAAAACACCTAAGCTTGATTTTGGTTGATAAGAAACATTTCACTCTGCGATTTTTGGGTGAATGTGCATTCTAACCACAAAAACACCAAATTTGAAATAAGCCCAATCAAAGCTTATTCGTCGTCTTTCTACGCATATGAAAGTGAAAAGACGGTGTTGTGTTAATTTGGTATCATTCCACACACTTTGCGAATTCGGGGTCAATGTGCATTAACACCGAAGAACACAACATGAAATAAGTAAAATCCAAGATTCTTCTTTCTATGTAGCTGGAAGCGAAAACAACCTGTTTTGTTTTGTTTAGGCTTGTTAAACTTCGCTTTGCTATTTGTGGGTGAATGAACACCGAAAGAACAATCCAAGCTTCTTAGTCCTCTTTCTATTGTGATGGAACCAAAACACCTAAGCTTGATTTTGGTTGATAAGAAACATTTCCCTCTGCGATTTTTGGGTGAATGTGCATTCTAACCACAAAAACACCAAATTTGAAATAAGCCCAATCAAAGCTTATTCGTCCTCTTTCTACGCATATGAAAGTGGAAAGACGGTGTGGTGTTATTTTGGTATCATTACACAATCTTTGCGATTTCTGGATCAATGTGCATTAACACCGAAGAACACGACATGAAATAAGCAAAATCCAACATTCTTCTTTCTATGTAGCTGGAACCGAAAACAACCTGTTTTGTTTTGTTTAGGCTTGTTAAGCTTCGCTTTGCTATTTGTGGGTGAATGAACACCGAAAGAACAATCCAAGCTTCTTAATCCTCTTTCTATTGTGATGGAACCAAAACACCTAAGCTTGATTTTGGCTGATAAGAAACATTTCACTCTGCGATTTTTGGGTGAATGTGCATTCTAACCACAAAAACACCAAATTTGAAATAAGCCCAATCAAAGCTTATTCGTCCTCTTTCTACGCATATGAAAGTGAAAAGACGGTGTGGTGTTATTTTGCTATCATTACACAATCTTTGCGATTTCTGGATCAATGTGCATTAACACCGAAGAACACGACATGAAATAAGCAAAATCCAACATTCTTCTTTCTATGTAGCTGGAACCCAAAACAACCTTTTTTGTTGTGTTTAGGCATGTTAAACTTCACTTTGCTATTTGTGGGCTTATTCGTCCTCTTTCTATTGTGATGGAACCAAAACACCTAAGCTTGATTTTGGTTGATAAGAAACATTTCACTCTGCGATTTTTGGGCGAATGTGCATTCTAACCACAAAAACACCAAATTTGAAATAAGCCCAATCAAAGCTTATTCGTCCTCTTTCTACGCATATGAAAGCGAAAAGACGGTGTGGTGTTATTTTGGTATCATTACACACACTTTGCGAATTCAGTGTCAAAGTGCATTAACACCGAAGAACACGACATGAAATAAGCAAAATCCAACATTCTTCTTTCTATGTAGCTGGAACCCAAAACAACCTTTTTTGTTGTGTTTAGGCATGTTAAACTTCACTTTGCTATTTGTGGGTGAATGAACACCGAAAGAACAATCCAAGCTTATTCGCCCTCTTTCTATTGTGATGGAACCAAAACACCTAAGCTTGATTTTGGCTGATAAGAAACATTTCCCTCTGCGATTTTTGGGCGAATGTGCATTCTAACCACAAAAACACCAAATTTGAAATAAGCCCAATCAAAGCTTATTCGTCCTCTTTCTACGCATATGAAAGTGAAAAGACGGTGTGGTGTTATTTTGGTATCATTACACAATCTTTGCGATTTCTGGATCAATGTGCATTAACACCGAAGAACACGACATGAAATAAGCAAAATCCAACATTCTTCTTTCTATGTAGCTGGAACCCAAAACAACCTTTTTTGTTGTGTTTAGGCATGTTAAACTTCACTTTGCTATTTGTGGGCTTATTCGTCCTCTTTCTATTGTGATGGAACCAAAAAACCAAAGCTTGATTTTGGTTGATAAGAAACATTTCACTCTGCGATTTTTGGGTGAATGTGCATTCTAACCACAAAAACACCAAATTTGAAATAAGCCCAATCAAAGCTTATTCGTCGTCTTTCTAATCATATGAAAGTGAAAAGACGGCGTTGTGTTATTTTGGTATCATTCCACACACTTTGCGAATTCGGTATCAATGTTCATTAACACCGAAGAACACGACATGAAATAAGTAAAATCCAACATTCTTCTTTCTATGTAGCTGGAACCCAAAACAACCTTTTTTGTTGTGTTTAGGCATGTTAAACTTCACTTTGCTATTTGTGGGCTTATTCGTCCTCTTTCTATTGTGATGGAACTAAAACACCTAAGCTTGATTTTGGTTGATAAGAAACATTTCACTCTGCGATTTTTGGGTGAATGTGCATTCTAACCACAAAAACACCAATTTTGAAATAAGCCCAATCAAAGCTTATTCGTCGTCTTTCTACGCATATGAAAGTGAAAAGACGGTGTTGTGTTAATTTGGTATCATTCCACAAACTTTGCGAATTCGGGGTCAATGTGCATTAACACCGAAGAACACAACATGAAATAAGTAAAATCCAAGATTCTTCTTTCTATGTAGCTGGAACCGAAAACAACCTGTTTTGTTTTGTTTAGGCTTGTTAAACTTCGCTTTGCTATTTGTGGGTGAATGAACACCGAAAGAACAATCCAAGCTTCTTAGTCCTCTTTCTATTGTGATGGAACCAAAACACCTAAGCTTGATTTTGGTTGATAAGAAACATTTCCCTCTGCGATTTTTGGGTGAATGTGCATTCTAACCACAAAAACACCAAATTTGAAATAAGCCCAATCAAAGCTTATTCGTCCTCTTTCTACGCATATGAAAGTGGAAAGACGGTGTGGTGTTATTTTGGTATCATTACACAATCTTTGCGATTTCTGGATCAATGTGCATTAACACCGAAGAACACGACATGAAATAAGCAAAATCCAACATTCTTCTTTCTATGTAGCTGGAACCCAAAACAACCTTTTTTGTTGTGTTTAGGCATGTTAAACTTCACTTTGTTATTGTGGGCTTATTCGTCCTCTTTCTATTGTGATGGAACCAAAACACCTAAGCTTGATTTTGGTTGATAAGAAACATTTCACTCTGCGATTTTTGGGTGAATGTGCATTCTAACCACAAAAACACCAAATTTGAAATAAGCCCAATCAAAGCTTATTCGTCGTCTTTCTAATCATATGAAAGTGAAAAGACGGTGTTGTGTTATTTTGGTATCATTCCACACACTTTGCGAATTCGGTATCAATGTTCATTAACACCGAAGAACACGACATGAAATAAGTAAAATCCAACATTCTTCTTTCTATGTAGCTGGAACCCAAAACAACCTTTTTTGTTGTGTTTAGGCATGTTAAACTTCACTTTGCTATTTGTGGGCTTATTCGTCCTCTTTCTATTGTGATGGAACCAAAACACCTAAGCTTGATTTTGGTTGATAAGAAACATTTCACTCTGCGATTTTTGGGTGAATGTGCATTCTAACCACAAAAACACCAAATTTGAAATAAGCCCAATCAAAGCTTATTCCTCGTCTTTCTACGCATATGAAAGTGAAAAGACGGTGTTGTGTTAATTTGGTATCATTCCACACACTTTGCGAATTCGGGGTCAATGTGCATTAACACCGAAGAACACAACATGAAATAAGTAAAATCCAAGATTCTTCTTTCTATGTAGCTGGAAACCAAAACAACCTGTTTTGTTTTGTTTAGGCTTGTTAAGCTTCGCTTTGCTATTTGTGGGTGAATGAACACCGAAAGAACAATCCAAGCTTATTCGTCCTCTTTCTATTGTGATGGAACCAAAACACCTAAGCTTGATTTTGGTTGATAAGAAACATTTCCCTCTGCGATTTTTGGGTGAATGTGCATTCTAACCACAAAAACACCAAATTTGAAATAAGCCCAATCAAAGCTTATTCGTCCTCTTTCTACGCATATGAAAGTGAAAAGACGGTGTGGTGTTATTTTGGTATCATTACACAATCTTTGCGATTTCTGGATCAATGTGCATTAACACCGAAGAACACGACATGAAATAAGCAAAATCCAACATTCTTCTTTCTATGTAGCTGGAACCCAAAACAACCTTTTTTGTTGTGTTTAGGCATGTTAAACTTCACTTTGCTATTTGTGGGCTTATTCGTCCTCTTTCTATTGTGATGGAACCAAAACACCTAAGCTTGATTTTTGTTGATAAGAAACATTTCACTCTGCGATTTTTGGGTGAATGTGCATTCTAACCACAAAAACACCAAATTTGAAATAAGCCCAATCAAAGCTTATTCGTCGTCTTTCTATGCATATGAAAGCGAAAAGACGGTGTGGTGTTATTTTGGTATCATTACACACACTTTGCGAATTCGGTGTCAAAGTGCATTAACACCAAAGAACACGACATGAAATAAGCAAAATCGAACATTCTTCTTTCTATGTAGCTGGAACCCAAAACAACCTTTTTTGTTGTGTTTAGGCATGTTAAACTTCACTTTGCTATTTGTGGGTGAATGAACACCGAAAGAACAATCCAAGCTTATTCGTCGTCTTTCTGTTGTGATGGAACCAAAACACCTAAGCTTGATTTTGGTTGATAAGAAACATTTCACTCTGCGATTTTGGAGTGAATGTGCATTCTAACCACAAAAACACCAATTTTGAAAGAAGCCCAATCAAAGCTTATTCGTCGTCTTTTACGCATATGAAAGCGAAAAGACGGTGTTGTGTTATTTTGGTATCATTACACACACTTTGCGAATTCGGTGTCAATGTGCATTAACACCGAAGAACACGACATGAAATAAGCAAAATCCAATATTTTTCTTTCTATGTAGCTGGAACCGAAAACGACCTGTTTTGTTTTGTTTAGGCTTGTTAAACTTCGCTTTGCTATTTTTGGGTGATTGAACACCGAAAGAACAATCCAAGCTTATTCGCCCTCTTTCTATTGTGATGGAACCAAAACACCTAAGCTTGATTTTGGCTGATAAGAAACATTTCACTCTGCGATTTTTGGGCGAATGTGCATTCTAACCACAAAAACACCAAATTTGAAATAAGCCCAATCAAAGCTTATTCGTCGTCTTCCTACGCATATGAAAGCGAAAAGACGGTGTGGTGTTATTTTGGTATCATTACACACACTTTGCGAATTCGGTGTCAAAGTGCATTAACACCGAAGAACACGACATGAAATAAGCAAAATCCAACATTCTTCTTTCTATGTAGCTGGAACCCAAAACAACCTTTTTTGTTCTGTTTAGGCATGTTAAACTTCACTTTGCTATTTGTGGGCTTATTCGTCCTCTTTCTATTGTGATGGAACCAAAACACCTAAGCTTGATTTTGGTTGATAAGAAACATTTCACTCTGCGATTTTTGGGTGAATGTGCATTCTAACCACAAAAACACCAAATTTGAAATAAGCCCAATCAAAGCTTATTCGTCGTCTTTCTAATCATATGAAAGTGAAAAGACGGCGTTGTGTTATTTTGGTATCATTCCACACACTTTGCGAATTCGGTATCAATGTTCATTAACACCGAAGAACACGACATGAAATAAGTAAAATCCAACATTCTTCTTTCTATGTAGCTGGAACCCAAAACAACCTTTTTTGTTGTGTTTAGGCATGTTAAACTTCACTTTGCTATTTGTGGGCTTATTCGTCCTCTTTCTATTGTGATGGAACCAAAACACCTAAGCTTGATTTTGGTTGATAAGAAACATTTCACTCTGCGATTTTTGGGTGAATGTGCATTCTAACCACAAAAACACCAAATTTGAAATAAGCCCAATCAAAGCTTATTCGTCGTCTTTCTACGCATATGAAAGTGAAAAGACGGTGTTGTGTTAATTTGGTATCATTCCACACACTTTGCGAATTCGGGGTCAATGTGCATTAACACCGAAGAACACAACATGAAATAAGTAAAATCCAAGATTCTTCTTTCTATGTAGCTGGAAGCGAAAACAACCTGTTTTGTTTTGTTTAGGCTTGTTAAACTTCGCTTTGCTATTTGTGGGTGAATGAACACCGAAAGAACAATCCAAGCTTCTTAGTCCTCTTTCTATTGTGATGGAACCAAAACACCTAAGCTTGATTTTGGTTGATAAGAAACATTTCCCTCTGCGATTTTTGGGTGAATGTGCATTCTAACCACAAAAACACCAAATTTGAAATAAGCCCAATCAAAGCTTATTCGTCCTCTTTCTACGCATATGAAAGTGGAAAGACGGTGTGGTGTTATTTTGGTATCATTACACAATCTTTGCGATTTCTGGATCAATGTGCATTAACACCGAAGAACACGACATGAAATAAGCAAAATCCAATATTTTTCTTTCTATGTAGCTGGAACCGAAAACAACCTGTTTTGTTTTGTTTAGGCTTGTTAAACTTCGCTTTGCTATTTTTGGGTGATTGAACACCGAAAGAACAATCCAAGCTTATTCGCCCTCTTTCTATTGTGATGGAACCAAAACACCTAAGCTTGATTTTGGCTGATAAGAAACATTTCACTCTGCGATTTTTGGGCGAATGTGCATTCTAACCACAAAAACACCAAATTTGAAATAAGCCCAATCAAAGCTTATTCGTCGTCTTCCTACGCATATGAAAGCGAAAAGACGGTGTGGTGTTATTTTGGTATCATTACACACACTTTGCGAATTCGGTGTCAAAGTGCATTAACACCGAAGAACACGACATGAAATAAGCAAAATCCAACATTCTTCTTTCTATGTAGCTGGAACCCAAAACAACCTTTTTTGTTCTGTTTAGGCATGTTAAACTTCACTTTGCTATTTGTGGGCTTATTCGTCCTCTTTCTATTGTGATGGAACCAAAACACCTAAGCTTGATTTTGGTTGATAAGAAACATTTCACTCTGCGATTTTTGGGCGAATGTGCATTCTAACCACAAAAACACCAAATTTGAAATAAGCCCAATCAAAGCTTATTCGTCGTCTTTCTAATCATATGAAAGTGAAAAGACGGCGTTGTGTTATTTTGGTATCATTCCACACACTTTGCGAATTCGGTATCAATGTTCATTAACACCGAAGAACACGACATGAAATAAGTAAAATCCAACATTCTTCTTTCTATGTAGCTGGAACCCAAAACAACCTTTTTTGTTGTGTTTAGGCATGTTAAACTTCACTTTGCTATTTGTGGGCTTATTCGTCCTCTTTCTATTGTGATGGAACCAAAACACCTAAGCTTGATTTTGGTTGATAAGAAACATTTCACTCTGCGATTTTTGGGTGAATGTGCATTCTAACCACAAAAACACCAAATTTGAAATAAGCCCAATCAAAGCTTATTCGTCGTCTTTCTACGCATATGAAAGTGAAAAGACGGTGTTGTGTTAATTTGGTATCATTCCACACACTTTGCGAATTCGGGGTCAATGTGCATTAACACCGAAGAACACAACATGAAATAAGTAAAATCCAAGATTCTTCTTTCTATGTAGCTGGAAGCGAAAACAACCTGTTTTGTTTTGTTTAGGCTTGTTAAACTTCGCTTTGCTATTTGTGGGTGAATGAACACCGAAAGAACAATCCAAGCTTCTTAGTCCTCTTTCTATTGTGATGGAACCAAAACACCTAAGCTTGATTTTGGTTGATAAGAAACATTTCCCTCTGCGATTTTTGGGCGAATGTGCATTCTAACCACAAAAACACCAAATTTGAAATAAGCCCAATCAAAGCTTATTCGTCCTCTTTCTACGCATATGAAAGTGGAAAGACGGTGTGGTGTTATTTTGGTATCATTACACAATCTTTGCGATTTCTGGATCAATGTGCATTAACACCGAAGAACACGACATGAAATAAGCAAAATCCAACATTCTTCTTTCTATGTAGCTGGAACCGAAAACAACCTGTTTTGTTTTGTTTAGGCTTGTTAAGCTTCGCTTTGCTATTTGTGGGTGAATGAACACCGAAAGAACAATCCAAGCTTCTTAATCCTCTTTCTATTGTGATGGAACCAAAACACCTAAGCTTGATTTTGGCTGATAAGAAACATTTCACTCTGCGATTTTTGGGTGAATGTGCATTCTAACCACAAAAACACCAAATTTGAAATAAGCCCAATCAAAGCTTATTCGTCCTCTTTCTACGCATATGAAAGTGAAAAGACGGCGTTGTGTTATTTTGGTATCATTACACAATCTTTGCGATTTCTGGATCAATGTGCATTAACACCGAAGAACACGACATGAAATAAGCAAAATCCAACATTCTTCTTTCTATGTAGCTGGAACCCAAAACAACCTTTTTTGTTGTGTTTAGGCATGTTAAACTTCACTTTGCTATTTGTGGGCTTATTCGTCCTCTTTCTATTGTGATGGAACCAAAACACCTAAGCTTGATTTTGGTTGATAAGAAACATTTCACTCTGCGATTTTTGGGCGAATGTGCATTCTAACCACAAAAACACCAAATTTGAAATAAGCCCAATCAAAGCTTATTCGTCCTCTTTCTACGCATATGAAAGCGAAAAGACGGTGTGGTGTTATTTTGGTATCATTACACACACTTTGCGAATTCAGTGTCAAAGTGCATTAACACCGAAGAACACGACATGAAATAAGCAAAATCCAACATTCTTCTTTCTATGTAGCTGGAACCCAAAACAACCTTTTTTGTTGTGTTTAGGCATGTTAAACTTCACTTTGCTATTTGTGGGTGAATGAACACCGAAAGAACAATCCAAGCTTATTCGCCCTCTTTCTATTGTGATGGAACCAAAACACCTAAGCTTGATTTTGGCTGATAAGAAACATTTCCCTCTGCGATTTTTGGGCGAATGTGCATTCTAACCACAAAAACACCAAATTTGAAATAAGCCCAATCAAAGCTTATTCGTCCTCTTTCTACGCATATGAAAGTGAAAAGACGGTGTGGTGTTATTTTGGTATCATTACACAATCTTTGCGATTTCTGGATCAATGTGCATTAACACCGAAGAACACGACATGAAATAAGCAAAATCCAACATTCTTCTTTCTATGTAGCTGGAACCCAAAACAACCTTTTTTGTTGTGTTTAGGCATGTTAAACTTCACTTTGCTATTTGTGGGCTTATTCGTCCTCTTTCTATTGTGATGGAACCAAAAAACCAAAGCTTGATTTTGGTTGATAAGAAACATTTCACTCTGCGATTTTTGGGTGAATGTGCATTCTAACCACAAAAACACCAAATTTGAAATAAGCCCAATCAAAGCTTATTCGTCGTCTTTCTAATCATATGAAAGTGAAAAGACGGCGTTGTGTTATTTTGGTATCATTCCACACACTTTGCGAATTCGGTATCAATGTTCATTAACACCGAAGAACACGACATGAAATAAGTAAAATCCAACATTCTTCTTTCTATGTAGCTGGAACCCAAAACAACCTTTTTTGTTGTGTTTAGGCATGTTAAACTTCACTTTGCTATTTGTGGGCTTATTCGTCCTCTTTCTATTGTGATGGAACCAAAACACCTAAGCTTGATTTTGGTTGATAAGAAACATTTCACTCTGCGATTTTTGGGTGAATGTGCATTCTAACCACAAAAACACCAATTTTGAAATAAGCCCAATCAAAGCTTATTCGTCGTCTTTCTACGCATATGAAAGTGAAAAGACGGTGTTGTGTTAATTTGGTATCATTCCACAAACTTTGCGAATTCGGGGTCAATGTGCATTAACACCGAAGAACACAACATGAAATAAGTAAAATCCAAGATTCTTCTTTCTATGTAGCTGGAACCGAAAACAACCTGTTTTGTTTTGTTTAGGCTTGTTAAACTTCGCTTTGCTATTTGTGGGTGAATGAACACCGAAAGAACAATCCAAGCTTCTTAGTCCTCTTTCTATTGTGATGGAACCAAAACACCTAAGCTTGATTTTGGTTGATAAGAAACATTTCCCTCTGCGATTTTTGGGTGAATGTGCATTCTAACCACAAAAACACCAAATTTGAAATAAGCCCAATCAAAGCTTATGCGTCCTCTTTCTACGCATATGAAAGTGAAAACACGGTGTGGTGTTATTTTGCTATCATTACACAATCTTTGCGATTTCTGGATCAATGTGCATTAACACCGAAGAACACGACATGAAATAAGCAAAATCCAACATTCTTCTTTCTATGTAGCTGGAACCCAAAACAACCTTTTTTGTTGTGTTTAGGCATGTTAAACTTCACTTTGCTATTTGTGGGCTTATTCGTCCTCTTTCTATTGTGATGGAACCAAAACACCTAAGCTTGATTTTGGTTGATAAGAAACATTTCACTCTGCGATTTTTGGGTGAATGTGCATTCTAACCACAAAAACACCAAATTTGAAATAAGCCCAATCAAAGCTTATTCGTCCTCTTTCTACGCATATGAAAGCGAAAAGACGGTGTGGTGTTATTTTGGTATCATTACACACACTTTGCGAATTCGGTGTCAAAGTGCATTAACACCGAAGAACACGACATGAAATAAGCAAAATCCAACATTCTTCTTTCTATGTAGCTGGAACCCAAAACAACCTTTTTTCTTGTGTTTAGGCATGTTAAACTTCACTTTGCTATTTGTGGGTGAATGAACACCGAAAGAACAATCCAAGCTTATTCGCCCTCTTTCTATTGTGATGGATCCAAAACACCCAAGCTTGATTTTGGCTGATAAGAAACATTTCACTCTGCGATTTTTGGGCGAATGTGCATTCTAACCACAAAAACACCAAATTTGAAATAAGCCCAATCAAAGCTTATTCGTCCTCTTTCTACGCATATGAAAGTGGAAAGACGGTGTGGTGTTATTTTGGTATCATTACACAATCTTTGCGATTTCTGGATCAATGTGCATTAACACCGAAGAACACGACATGAAATAAGCAAAATCCAATATTTTTCTTTCTATGTAGCTGGAACCGAAAACAACCTGTTTTGTTTTGTTTAGGCTTGTTAAACTTCGCTTTGCTATTTTTGGGTGATTGAACACCGAAAGAACAATCCAAGCTTATTCGCCCTCTTTCTATTGTGATGGAACCAAAACACCTAAGCTTGATTTTGGCTGATAAGAAACATTTCACTCTGCGATTTTTGGGCGAATGTGCATTCTAACCACAAAAACACCAAATTTGAAATAAGCCCAATCAAAGCTTATTCGTCGTCTTCCTACGCATATGAAAGCGAAAAGACGGTGTGGTGTTATTTTGGTATCATTACACACACTTTGCGAATTCGGTGTCAAAGTGCATTAACACCGAAGAACACGACATGAAATAAGCAAAATCCAACATTCTTCTTTCTATGTAGCTGGAACCCAAAACAACCTTTTTTGTTCTGTTTAGGCATGTTAAACTTCACTTTGCTATTTGTGGGCTTATTCGTCCTCTTTCTATTGTGATGGAACCAAAACACCTAAGCTTGATTTTGGTTGATAAGAAACATTTCACTCTGCGATTTTTGGGCGAATGTGCATTCTAACCACAAAAACACCAAATTTGAAATAAGCCCAATCAAAGCTTATTCGTCGTCTTTCTAATCATATGAAAGTGAAAAGACGGCGTTGTGTTATTTTGGTATCATTCCACACACTTTGCGAATTCGGTATCAATGTTCATTAACACCGAAGAACACGACATGAAATAAGTAAAATCCAACATTCTTCTTTCTATGTAGCTGGAACCCAAAACAACCTTTTTTGTTGTGTTTAGGCATGTTAAACTTCACTTTGCTATTTGTGGGCTTATTCGTCCTCTTTCTATTGTGATGGAACCAAAACACCTAAGCTTGATTTTGGTTGATAAGAAACATTTCACTCTGCGATTTTTGGGTGAATGTGCATTCTAACCACAAAAACACCAAATTTGAAATAAGCCCAATCAAAGCTTATTCGTCGTCTTTCTACGCATATGAAAGTGAAAAGACGGTGTTGTGTTAATTTGGTATCATTCCACACACTTTGCGAATTCGGGGTCAATGTGCATTAACACCGAAGAACACAACATGAAATAAGTAAAATCCAAGATTCTTCTTTCTATGTAGCTGGAAGCGAAAACAACCTGTTTTGTTTTGTTTAGGCTTGTTAAACTTCGCTTTGCTATTTGTGGGTGAATGAACACCGAAAGAACAATCCAAGCTTCTTAGTCCTCTTTCTATTGTGATGGAACCAAAACACCTAAGCTTGATTTTGGTTGATAAGAAACATTTCCCTCTGCGATTTTTGGGCGAATGTGCATTCTAACCACAAAAACACCAAATTTGAAATAAGCCCAATCAAAGCTTATTCGTCGTCTTCCTACGCATATGAAAGCGAAAAGACGGTGTGGTGTTATTTTGGTATCATTACACACACTTTGCGAATTCGGTGTCAAAGTGCATTAACACCGAAGAACACGACATGAAATAAGCAAAATCCAACATTCTTCTTTCTATGTAGCTGGAACCCAAAACAACCTTTTTTGTTGTGTTTAGGCATGTTAAACTTCACTTTGCTATTTGTGGGTGAATGAACACCGAAAGAACAATCCAAGCTTATTCGCCCTCTTTCTATTGTGATGGAACCAAAACACCTAAGCTTGATTTTGGCTGATAAGAAACATTTCACTCTGCGATTTTTGGGCGAATGTGCATTCTAACCACAAAAACACCAAATTTGAAATAAGCCCAATCAAAGCTTATTCGTCCTCTTTCTACGCATATGAAAGCGAAAAGACGGTGTGGTGTTATTTTGGTATCATTACACACACTTTGCGAATTCAGTGTCAAAGTGCATTAACACCGAAGAACACGACATGAAATAAGCAAAATCCATCATTCTTCTTTCTATGTAGCTGGAACCCAAAACAACCTTTTTTGTTGTGTTTAGGCATGTTAAACTTCACTTTGCTATTTGTGGGTGAATGAACACCGAAAGAACAATCCAAGCTTATTCGCCCTCTTTCTATTGTGATGGAACCAAAACACCTAAGCTTGATTTTGGCTGATAAGAAACATTTCCCTCTGCGATTTTTGGGCGAATGTGCATTCTAACCACAAAAACACCAAATTTGAAATAAGCCCAATCAAAGCTTATTCGTCCTCTTTCTACGCATATGAAAGTGAAAAGACGGTGTGGTGTTATTTTGGTATCATTACACAATCTTTGCGATTTCTGGATCAATGTGCATTAACACCGAAGAACACGACATGAAATAAGCAAAATCCAACATTCTTCTTTCTATGTAGCTGGAACCCAAAACAACCTTTTTTGTTGTGTTTAGGCATGTTAAACTTCACTTTGCTATTTGTGGGCTTATTCGTCCTCTTTCTATTGTGATGGAACCAAAAAACCAAAGCTTGATTTTGGTTGATAAGAAACATTTCACTCTGCGATTTTTGGGTGAATGTGCATTCTAACCACAAAAACACCAAATTTGAAATAAGCCCAATCAAAGCTTATTCGTCGTCTTTCTAATCATATGAAAGTGAAAAGACGGCGTTGTGTTATTTTGGTATCATTCCACACACTTTGCGAATTCGGTATCAATGTTCATTAACACCGAAGAACACGACATGAAATAAGTAAAATCCAACATTCTTCTTTCTATGTAGCTGGAACCCAAAACAACCTTTTTTGTTGTGTTTAGGCATGTTAAACTTCACTTTGCTATTTGTGGGCTTATTCGTCCTCTTTCTATTGTGATGGAACCAAAACACCTAAGCTTGATTTTGGTTGATAAGAAACATTTCACTCTGCGATTTTTGGGTGAATGTGCATTCTAACCACAAAAACACCAATTTTGAAATAAGCCCAATCAAAGCTTATTCGTCGTCTTTCTACGCATATGAAAGTGAAAAGACGGTGTTGTGTTAATTTGGTATCATTCCACACACTTTGCGAATTCGGGGTCAATGTGCATTAACACCGAAGAACACAACATGAAATAAGTAAAATCCAAGATTCTTCTTTCTATGTAGCTGGAACCGAAAACAACCTGTTTTGTTTTGTTTAGGCTTGTTAAACTTCGCTTTGCTATTTGTGGGTGAATGAACACCGAAAGAACAATCCAAGCTTCTTAGTCCTCTTTCTATTGTGATGGAACCAAAACACCTAAGCTTGATTTTGGTTGATAAGAAACATTTCCCTCTGCGATTTTTGGGTGAATGTGCATTCTAACCACAAAAACACCAAATTTGAAATAAGCCCAATCAAAGCTTATTCGTCCTCTTTCTACGCATATGAAAGTGGAAAGACGGTGTGGTGTTATTTTGGTATCATTACACAATCTTTGCGATTTCTGGATCAATGTGCATTAACACCGAAGAACACGACATGAAATAAGCAAAATCCAACATTCTTCTTTCTATGTAGCTGGAACCCAAAACAACCTTTTTTGTTGTGTTTAGGCATGTTAAACTTCACTTTGCTATTTGTGGGCTTATTCGTCCTCTTTCTATTGTGATGGAACCAAAACACCTAAGCTTGATTTTGGTTGATAAGAAACATTTCACTCTGCGATTTTTGGGTGAATGTGCATTCTAACCACAAAAACACCAAATTTGAAATAAGCCCAATCAAAGCTTATTCGTCCTCTTTCTACGCATATGAAAGCGAAAAGACGGTGTGGTGTTATTTTGGTATCATTACACACACTTTGCGAATTCGGTGTCAAAGTGCATTAACACCGAAGAACACGACATGAAATAAGCAAAATCCAACATTCTTCTTTCTATGTAGCTGGAACCCAAAACAACCTTTTTTGTTGTGTTTAGGCATGTTAAACTTCACTTTGCTATTTGTGGGTGAATGAACACCGAAAGAACAATCCAAGCTTATTCGCCCTCTTTCTATTGTGATGGAACCAAAACACCTAAGCTTGATTTTGGCTGATAAGAAACATTTCACTCTGCGATTTTTGGGCGAATGTGCATTCTAACCACAAAAACACCAAATTTGAAATAAGCCCAATCAAAGCTTATTCGTCGTCTTCCTACGCATATGAAAGCGAAAAGACGGTGTGGTGTTATTTTGGTATCATTACACACACTTTGCGAATTCGGTGTCAAAGTGCATTAACACCGAAGAACACGACATGAAATAAGCAAAATCCAACATTCTTCTTTCTATGTAGCTGGAACCCAAAACAACCTTTTTTGTTGTGTTTAGGCATGTTAAACTTCACTTTGCTATTTGTGGGCTTATTCGTCCTCTTTCTATTGTGATGGAACCAAAACACCTAAGCTTGATTTTGGTTGATAAGAAACATTTCACTCTGCGATTTTTGGGTGAATGTGCATTCTAACCACAAAAACACCAATTTTGAAAGAAGCCCAATCAAAGCTTATTCGTCGTCTTTCTACGCATATGAAAGTGAAAAGACGGTGTGGTGTTATTTTGGTATCATTACACAATCTTTGCGATTTCTGGATCAATGTGCATTAACACCGAAGAACACGACATGAAATAAGCAAAATCCAACATTCTTCTTTCTATGTAGCTGGAACCCAAAACAACCTTTTTTGTTGTGTTTAGGCATGTTAAACTTCACTTTGCTATTTGTGGGCTTATTCGTCCTCTTTCTATTGTGATGGAACCAAAAAACCAAAGCTTGATTTTGGTTGATAAGAAACATTTCACTCTGCGATTTTTGGGTGAATGTGCATTCTAACCACAAAAACACCAAATTTGAAATAAGCCCAATCAAAGCTTATTCGTCGTCTTTCTAATCATATGAAAGTGAAAAGACGGCGTTGTGTTATTTTGGTATCATTCCACACACTTTGCGAATTCGGTATTGTCAGGGGTTCAGGAGCAGAGGGACAGGGAAGGGAGGAATTAGAGACCGAGGGAGAGGAAGCCGAGGGAGAAGTCAGCGATGATAGCCGTCCGAGGTCTCTAAGTCTCTCCAGCGAATCAGAGGATTCACAGAAAGGGGCTCCCGTGATCAGAGCAAGGGGGTTGCCAAGGGGAACACCCCAGGAGGGAGGGGCCAGAGAGGGCTCAGAGAGCAGCAGCTGGAAATCGGGACCAGCTTCCCCACCGGAGAGCAGTAGGGGGGAGGAGCCCCAGGCATCGGGAGCAGGCAGCTCTCCGTCAGCGGAAGGACAGGAGTCAGGGTTAGCCACGCCTGCATCAGAGAGCGAGGAAACGGTCAAAAGGAAGGTCAGGGGCAGCGCGCGCGCACCAAGTTCAAATGTACAAGAGGGTGGCGCCATAAGCAGCCCGGAGAGGGAGCCGGGTCCCAAAGCCCGCCGAAGAGAGGGGGAGGAGTCCGAGGGGTCCGCATCCGAAGCGTCCAGGAAGGAAGGCACCCAGGGGGGTAGTAGGACCCAGAGGCGGAAGGAGAAACGCAGAAGGTGGAGTAAGGCTAGAGTGTTGAACTGGTGTACAGGGGGCGGAGACTCAGATGAGGCTTCGCTGGTCTAGGGTCTAGACGTAGAGATGCACGCTAGGGTTTGAAAATGGGAACTAAACTTCAATAAAGACTTTGTACAGTTCCGCTGGCTAGCGTTGGTCTTCTGTGAGCTGGGACCTGGAGGCAGTCTCTGACAGTAAGCCTCATCTCAAATTTTCACCGGTTTTCTTCGCCTCAAGCATAGCTACGGGAGCGAGGCAGGGAGGGCAGAAGACTGGTGCCTTGCGAGCTCACAAAAGTCAGGCGAGATGACTACAGAACAGAAAATAGCTTCCCTGCAAGAAGCGGTGACACAACTCAGCGCTGAAATAATCGCATCCAGGAAGAGAGAGGAAGAAGCGGCGGCTGCCTGCAGAGATCTTCAAGCCAGGTTAGAGGGGCTTGCGAAGCAGGGGCTACCGGGACCCAGATCCGAGGGGATTGGGTTGGGGAAAAGAGGAGCCAGCATTGTATCTCATTTTGATGGGAATTTGCAGCAGTACCCCAATTTCCGAGCAGACGTGCTGTTTGCGCTGCAGCTGTTGGAGAGAGACTTTAGAGATGAGCAAGAGAAAGTGGGGTTCATCCTGTCCCATTTGCATGGGGACGCGAAAGCATGGCTGCGAAATCTGTGGAGGGACAAGGATCCAGCGCTCCAAAGCGCAGATGCATTCATTAAGGCGATGGATTCCTGTTTCTTATCAAACATAGACATTGATATTGCCAGAAAGGACATATTTGGGCTAAGACAAGGGAAAGCCAGCGTCAGGCAGTATCATTCCAGGTTTTTTGCATTGGTCAACGCGCTGAATTGGGATAAGGATTCTCCGCCAGTTAGAGACCTTTTTTTGGAGGGATTGGGCCCACAGATCAAAGATGAGATGGCACGGGGAGAGAGACCCACAACCACTCAGCAAGTGGTGGAAAGAGCGCTGTCGATTGGGGTGAGGCAGGAAGAACGGCCATGGAGCAAAGAAGAAGGACGTTGGGGACGCACACCAGGGAGGGTGCCCCCCCTCTTGTCTAGAGAGACAGCGCGTGCGCAGTCCACGCCTCCACAGGGAGGGGGCGAAGAGCAGATGGAGATTGGAGGTGCTAGGGCTCTCTCAGCTAATAGAGCCTTAACACCGGGAGCAGTAAAACCGAAGCTGCCTAGAAGGAACAGGAAGTGCTATATATGTGAGAGTGAGGAGCATCTGGCGAAAGAGTGTCCCCAGAGGCTCCGCAAGCAAACTGCAGCCTCAGTGACAGTATTGGAAACAACTCAGCAGAGAGAACCACAGCAGGGAAACGACGAAGTCTGGCTGGAATAGGAGGCACTGGGGCCCAGCCAGACAAGTCAGTGAAGAAGTCCCCGGAGATTTTGCAGCCCACAGACCCCCTCCCGCCCAAACCAGTGGTGCAGCTCACCGCATCGCTCCAGCTGCCCAATGGACTCACCTTAGAAGTGCCTATCACAATTGACTCTGGCAGTAATGCAGACTTTATAGGACTGGAGTTCATTCAACGACACAACATAGCTTTACTGCCAGCCACGCTGCCCCTGAAGGTTGTCACGGTGGATGGCAGGGAACTGCTAGGGGGGCAGGTGGTGCAGCAGACGCCGCCGATGGTGATGCAAATTGGGAATCACCGGGAGGTCATCAGCTTCAATGTCACCCAACTGTCAGACACGCCTGTAGTATTAGGCATGAGTTGGCTGCACAGGCACAGCCCAGCGTTGGCTTGGTACCAGCGCCAACTAACGTTTGGATCCTCCTACTGTGCAGAACACTGCATCATACCCAGCCCAGAGGAGGAAGAGGAGGACCCGCAGTTACAGTTGGGCACGCTGCAAGCAGTACCCCACAAGTATGCGGAGTTTTTGGAGGTTTTCTGCGAGAAGGAGGCGGACAAGCTACCTCCTCACAGACCCTATGATTGCAAGATTGACCTCCTGCCGGGGGCGACGCTGCCAACGGGGAAACTGTACTCCATGTCTGAGGATGAACTGCAGGAACTCAGGGAGTTCATAGATCACAATTTGCAGCGTGGGTTCATCCGGGAGTCGAAAGCGGTGGGAGGCAGTCCAGTATTCTTTGTGAAGAAGCGGGACACGCCCCAACGGAGGCTGGTGGTGGATTTCAGGATCTTAAACTCGAAAACCAAGCCCTCAGCTTTCCCCATGCCCAAGATAGACGACCTGCTCGCGACGGTGCGGAAAGGACGCGTTTTCACCAAGTTGGATCTACGTGGGGCGTACAACCTGATTCGCATGCGCGAGGGCGACGAGTGGAAGACGGCCATGTTCACGCCACTGGGCACCTACGAATACAGAGTTATGCCCTTCGGATTGCAAAATGGCTCTCACACTTTCCAAGCCTTTATGCATCATGTGCTGGCGGGGCTCCTTTACAAGAAGTGCGTATGCTTCCTGGACGACATCTTGATTTTTTCAGAATCGCGCGAGGCGCACGAGAGGGATGTCAGGGAAGTTCTGCAGAGACTGAAGGAGCACAGGCTGTACGCCAAGCTGGAGAAGTGCCAGTTCGACGTGACGGAGGTGGATTTCCTGGGCTACAAGCTGTCAGACAAGGGGCTCGCCATGGACAGCGCCAAGGTTAGCGCAGTTTTGGACTGGAAAAGCCCACGCAATCGGAAGGAAGTCCAGCGGTTTGTCGGCTTTGCCAACTTTTACCGCAAGTTCATCAAGGGATTTGCCATGCAGACAGCGGCCATCACCGACACGCTCAGCTCCAAGAAGAAGAAATTCATCTGGACGGAGCAAGCGGAGCAGTCCTTTCAGAGACTCAAGCGGCTCTTCGCGTCAGAGGAGCAGCTGCTGCATGTGAATCCCAGCAGACCCATGAGGGTGGAGACAGACGCCTCAGACAGAGCCGTGGGAGCTGTCCTGTTGCAACAAGACCAGCAGGGGGACTGGAGGCCGTGCGCCTTCTACTCGAGGAAGCTCAGCAAGTCGGAGCAGAATTATACCATCTGGGACAGGGAGTTGCTAGCCATCCATGCAGCGTTCAAGGCATGGCGGCACTTCCTTATCGGAGCCAGACACACAGTGCAGGTCCACACGGACCACAAGAATCTGGAGTACTGGCGCACGGCTAGGTTCCTCAACCAGCGACACATTAGATGGGCGGAGTTCTTCGCGGACTTCGACTTTAAGATAGAGTACATTCCGGGCGACAACAACGTGATGGCGGATGCTTTGTCCAGAAAGCCGCAATACCTGGAGGAGGCGGCACCGCCGGCGGCCAAGCACATTTTCGCACCGGAAGCGTGGGCATGCGCGTCGGCAACCGTGGACCTGGAGGCCGTCCGTCGAGCGCTGCGGGAAGACCCCTTCGCACAGGCCAGGATGGAGGAGGTGCACAGGGGCACAGCGAGGGCCGACGAGTTCCAGATACGCGATGGGTTGCTCCTCCACAAGGGAGCACTCTACGTGCCGGGAGACGACCTCCGCGCAAGGGTTCTGCAGCAGCTACACGACGCTCCCACAGCCGGGCACTTTGGCAAAGAAAAGACTGTCGAACTAGTAGCCAGAGACTTTTGGTGGCCCAAGATGCGGGGGGAAGTCGCGGATTACGTCGCGAGATGTGACACCTGCCAAAGGGCCAAGTCAGTTCACAAACCGCCGGCGGGATTGCTGGAACCGCTGCAAACACCGGCTGAACCGTGGGAGAGGGTGGCCCTGGACTTCGTCACGGATCTGCCCAGTTCGAGGGGAAAGACAGCAGTGCTAGTGGTGGTGGACATGTTTACTAAAATGGCACACTTCATTCCGTGTGCGAAGGTAGCCACGGCAGAGCAGACCGCCAAACTGTTCATTGACCACGTGTTCAAGGTTCACGGTCTGCCACGATCTATTCTCTCCGACCGGGGGCGACAGTTCATCTCGAACTTCTGGCAGAAGCTGATGGGCATTCTGAACGTCAAAGTCAATTTGGCGTCGGCGAGACACCCACAGACCAACGGACAAGCGGAGAGGGTCAACGCCATCATGCAGCAGTACCTGAGATGCTACGCCAATCAGCAGCCCACGACATGGGTGGACTACCTGCCACTCGCTGAGTTCGCTTACAACAATACGAAGCACGTGTCGACGGGGGTGACGCCGTTCTTTGCCAACAACGGGAGGCATCCCAGAACCTTCCCGAGTTTAGAGAGAGTGGGGGAGGGGGAGCCACAGGCAGCGGAAGCCTTAGCGTCGGAGTTGCAGGAAGTCCACGAACAGCTCAGGAGGCAGTTAGAACTCGCAAAACACGCATACAAAGTGCAGGCAGACAGACACAGAAGAGTTGGGGAAGACATACAGGTGGGAGACTGGGTCTGGTTAGCAGCGCAAGCAGTGCCGACCAGATCGTTAGCGAAGAAGAAGCTAGGACATAAGCAGCTAGGACCTTACCAAGTCCAGGCACAGGTCAATCCAGTGGCCTTCCGGTTAGCGCTTCCGGAGGGTTCCAGGATGCATCCGGTGTTCCATAGATCAGTGCTCACGCCCTACAAAGCACCTCATAGATTTCAGGAGCCAGACACAGCACCGGACCCGCCCAGAGAAGGGCCCAGACAGGGGGGGTCGCCAAGGAGGGGGCACATCAACGAGGTCACAGAGATTTTAGACTCGAGATGGGGGGAAGAAGGAGTAGAATATCTCCTAGCCAGAGAGGGTACCCCGGCCACTGCGAACAGCTGGGTTCCGGACTATGCTTTGGAGGAGCCTCTGCTCAAAGAGGAGTTTCATGCCCTCTTCCCACACAGGCCCATGCCAGCCGAGTATTTCGACGACTGGCTCTTCACAACCACTCTTTCGGCCAGCACATTCCAGGGGTTCGACTCGGACGAAGAACAGGCCCCAGTCCCGAGCTCCCGGGTGGGTTCGCCACCGGGGTCTGCCTCAGACAGCTCTTATTGGTGGGACGATCGACCAGAGGAGCAGTGGCGCAGGAAGTGGCTGAGTGGTCCTCGGCTGGGATCACCCGAAGAGGGGGAGGGGGGCGAGACGGACATGGACGTGTTGGGGGAAGACGTGGGGTTCGAGCACGGAGACAGAGAGATGGAAGCAGAGGAGAGAGATGTCGACGAGTACATGGGGGACGAACTGTATCCTGCACGCACCCCCGCTACGACGGAGCACCCAGTACCCACACCGGAAGGAGGGGAGGGGGGAAGGGGGGGCTTCGAGGGGGGATGGATGTCAGGGGTTCAGGAGCAGAGGGACAGGGAAGGGAGGAATTAGAGACCGAGGGAGAGGAAGCCGAGGGAGAAGTCAGCGATGATAGCCGTCCGAGGTCTCTAAGTCTCTCCAGCGAATCAGAGGATTCACAGAAAGGGGCTCCCGTGATCAGAGCAAGGGGGTTGCCAAGGGGAACACCCCAGGAGGGAGGGGCCAGAGAGGGCTCAGAGAGCAGCAGCTGGAAATCGGGACCAGCTTCCCCACCGGAGAGCAGTAGGGGGGAGGAGCCCCAGGCATCGGGAGCAGGCAGCTCTCCGTCAGCGGAAGGACAGGAGTCAGGGTTAGCCACGCCTGCATCAGAGAGCGAGGAAACGGTCAAAAGGAAGGTCAGGGGCAGCGCGCGCGCGCCAAGTTCAAATGTACAAGAGGGTGGCGCCATAAGCAGCCCGGAGAGGGAGCCGGGTCCCAAAGCCCGCCGAAGAGAGGGGGAGGAGTCCGAGGGGTCCGCATCCGAAGCGTCCAGGAAGGAAGGCACCCAGGGGGGTAGTAGGACCCAGAGGCGGAAGGAGAAACGCAGAAGGTGGAGTAAGGCTAGAGTGTTGAACTGGTGTACAGGGGGCGGAGACTCAGATGAGGCTTCGCTGGTCTAGGGTCTAGACGTAGAGATGCACGCTAGGGTTTGAAAATGGGAACTAAACTTCAATAAAGACTTTGTACAGTTCCGCTGGCTAGCGTTGGTCTTCTGTGAGCTGGGACCTGGAGGCAGTCTCTGACAACGGTGTTGTGTTATTTTGGTATCATTCCACACACTTTGCGAATTCGGTGTCAATGTGCATTAACACCGAAGAACACGACATGAAATAAGTAAAATCCAACATTCTTCTTTCTATGTAGCTGGAACCCAAAACAACCTTTTTTGTTGTGTTTAGGCATGTTAAACTTCACTTTGCTATTTGTGGGCTTATTCGTCCTCTTTCTATTGTGATGGAACCAAAACACCTAAGCTTGATTTTGGTTAAGAAACATTTCACTCTGCGATTTTTGGGTGAATGTGCATTCTAACCACAAAAACACCAAATTTGAAATAAGCCCAATCAAAGCTTATTCGTCCTCTTTCTACGCATATGAAAGTGAAAAGACGGTGTTGTGTTATTTTGGTATCATTCCACACAGTTTGCGAATTCGGTGTCAATGTGCATTAACACCGAAGAACACGACATGAAATAAGTAAAATCCAACATTCTTCTTTCTATATAGCTGGAACCGAAAACAACCTGTTTTGTTTTGTTTAGGCTTGTTAAACTTGGCTTTGCTATTTGTGGGTGAATGAACACCGAAAGAACAATCCAAGCTTGTTAGTCCTCTTTCTATTGTGATGGAACCAAAACACCTAAGCTTGATTTTGGCTGATAAGAAACATTTCACTCTGCGATTTTTGGGTGAATGTGCATTCTAACCTCCAAAACACCAATTTTGAAAGAAGCCCAATCAAAGCGTATTCGTCGTCTTTCTACGGATATGAAAGCGAAAAGACGGTGTGGTGTTATTTTGGTATCATTACACACACTTTGCGAATTCGGTGTCAAAGTGCATTAACACCAAAGAACACGACATGAAATAAGCAAAATCGAACATTCTTCTTTCTATGTAGCTGGAACCCAAAACAACCTTTTTTGTTGTGTTTAGGCATGTTAAACTTCACTTTGCTATTTGTGGGTGAATGAACACCGAAAGAACAATCCAAGCTTATTCGTCGTCTTTCTGTTGTGATGGAACCAAAACACCTAAGTTTGATTTTGGTTGATAAGAAACATTTCACTCTGCGATTTTGGAGTGAATGTGCATTCTAACCACAAAAACACCAATTTTGAAAGAAGCCCAATCAAAGCTTATTCGTCGTCTTTTACGCATATGAAAGCGAAAAGACGGTGTTGTGTTATTTTGGTATCATTACACACACTTTGCGAATTCGGTGTCAATGTGCATTAACACCGAAGAACACGACATGAAATAAGCAAAATCCAATATTTTTCTTTCTATGTAGCTGGAACCGAAAACGACCTGTTTTGTTTTGTTTAGGCTTGTTAAACTTCGCTTTGCTATTTTTGGGTGATTGAACACCGAAAGAACAATCCAAGCTTATTCGCCCTCTTTCTATTGTGATGGAACCAAAACACCTAAGCTTGATTTTGGCTGATAAGAAACATTTCACTCTGCGATTTTGGGGTGAATGTGCATTCTAACCACAAAAACACCAAATTTGAAATAAGCCCAATCAAAGCTTATTCGTCGTCTTCCTACGCATATGAAAGCGAAAAGACGGTGTGGTGTTATTTTGGTATTATTACACACACTTTGCGAATTCGGTGTCAAAGTGCATTAACACCGAAGAACACGACATGAAATAAGCAAAATCCAACATTCTTCTTTCTATGTAGCTGGAACCCAAAACAACCTTTTTTGTTGTGTTTAGGCATGTTAAACTTCACTTTGCTATTTGTGGGTGAATGAACACCGAAAGAACAATCCAAGCTTATTCGCCCTCTTTCTATGGTGATGGAACCAAAACACCTAAGCTTGATTTTGGTTGATAAGAAACATTTCCCTCTGCGATTTTGGGGTGAATGTGCATTCTAACCACAAAAACACCAATTTTGAAAGAAGCCCAATCAAAGCTTATTCGTCGTCTTTCTACGCATATGAAAGTGGAAAGACGGTGTGGTGTTATTTTGGTATCATTACACAATATTTGCGATTTCTGGATCAATGTGCATTAACACCGAAGAACACGACATGAAATAAGCAAAATCCAACATTCTTCTTTCTATGTAGCTGGAACCCAAAACAACCTTTTTTGTTGTGTTTAGGCATGTTAAACTTCACTTTGCTATTTGTGGGCTTATTCGTCCTCTTTCTATTGTGATGGAACCAAAACACCTAAGCATGATTTTGGTTGATAAGAAACATTTCACTCTGCGATTTTTGGGTGAATGTGCATTCTAACCACAAAAACACCAAATTTGAAATAAGCCCAATCAAAGCTTATTCGTCGTCTTTCTAATCATATGAAAGTGAAAAGACGGCGTTGTGTTATTTTGGTATCATTCCACACACTTTGCGAATTCGGTATCAATGTTCATTAACACCGAAGAACACGACATGAAATAAGTAAAATCCAACATTCTTCTTTCTATGTAGCTGGAACCCAAAACAACCTTTTTTGTTGTGTTTAGGCATGTTAAACTTCACTTTGCTATTTGTGGGCTTATTCGTCCTCTTTCTATTGTGATGGAACCAAAACACCTAAGCTTGATTTTGGTTGATAAGAAACATTTCACCCTGCGATTTTTGGGTGAATGTGCATTCTAACCACAAAAACACCAAATTTGAAATAAGCCCAATCAAAGCTTATTTGTCGTCTTTCTACGCATATGAAAGTGAAAAGACGGTGTTGTGTTAATTTGTTATCATTCCACACACTTTGCGAATTCGGGGTCAATGTGCATTAACACCGAAGAACACAACATGAAATAAGTAAAATCCAAGATTATTCTTTCTATGTAGCTGGAACCGAAAACAACCTGTTTTGTTTTGTTTAAGCTTGTTAAACTTCGCTTTGCTATTTGTGGGTGAATGAACACCGTAAGAACAATCCAAGCTTGTTAGTCCTCTTTCTATTGTGATGGAACCAAAACACCTAAGCTTGATTTTGGCTGTTAAGAAACATTTCACTCTGCGATTTTTGGGTGAATGTGCATTCTAACCACAAAAACACCAAATTTGAAAGAAGCCCAATCCAAGCTTATTCGTCATCTTTCTACGCATATGAAAGCGAAAAGACGGTGTGGTGTTATTTTGGTATCATTACACACACTTTGCGAATTCGGTGTCAAAGTGCATTAACACCGAAGAACACGACATGAAATAAGCAAAATCCAACATTCTTCTTTCTATGTAGCTGGAACCCAAAACAACCTTTTTTGTTGTGTTTAGGCATGTTAAACTTCACTTTGCTATTTGTGGGTGAATGAACACCGAAAGAACAATCCAAGCTTATTCGTACTCTTTCTATTGTGATGGAACCAAAACACCTAAGCTTGATTTTGGTTGATAAGAAACATTTCCCTCTGCGATTTTTGGGTGAATGTGCATTCTAACCA